>NC_045546.1:83143131-83368131 GCF_009769535.1 Thamnophis elegans
TGTGTGTGTGTGAGTGAGAGAGAGAGAGAGAGAGAGAGAGAGAGAGAGAGAAAGAGAGAGAGAGAGAGAGAGAGACAATCTTTACCATTTCCAGGCATTAGACTTTTAGCTTTAGAAATCAATATTAGTGAAGAACATTGATAGTTGTTTCACCTATTGTTGTTATGTACAGTTATAGAATTATAGACTGCTAGTTCGCTAAAGAGCTGTTTGGGGTTTATCAAGACATACCAACAATATACAATAAATGAATATATACAGATAAAGGTCCCATACTAAGACAGAATAAAATTAAATGAGTAAATTGAACTCATCCCAAATTAACTTGAAATCAAAACTCCAAACTGAAATAGCTCTTTTTTTAAGTAGCTTTTGGATCAAGACAAGGTCAAGCCAACTGGAGAGCCACTGGATTTCCCATGTTTATGTTTCCTGTAGCACTTGATCTACCTTAAATTGCAAACTTAACTATGAGCAATTTGAAAAGCCTTCACTACATCCGGGACTCGGGAGGCAGAGAATAGACGGGGGTGGGGCCAGTCGGAGGTGGTATTTACCAGTTCTCCAAATTACTCAAAATTTCCACTACTGGTTCTCCAGAACTGGTCAGAACCTGCTGAATACCACCTCTGATGTGAATGTGTTGCAGCAGATTGAGGTTTGTAATCTACTTACGAAAGACCAGGACTCGATACCATGAAGATGAGAGAAACAGGTTTATTTGATGCATCGAGTTCATCGTGTTCACACACCAAAATCTGAACTGCCTGGGCTCTGCCCAGGATGCTACTTTTATGCCGTGTTCCACACTGTGCATTCTCAAGGCGTTTCCATACACGAGACAAACATGACATTTCAAAAAGGAGAAGTTCATTTGGAATGTTAAAGCGAAGTACATAGGAAAAATACAAAAAAGAGAAGTTCCTATAATGTCTTAAGCTGTCAGCAGTTCTTACCTCTGTTCTATCTCTCACCCACGCCTGGCTTCCTGTGCCCCCCTTTACAGGGTCTTGTCACACTGTTCAGCCCTATTTTTAATACTTATGAGGAAGTTGGAGAGAAAGTTCACTCCAGCTAAAAGTCAACTTTGGAACTCCAGGGCACTAGAATGAAAAGCCAAGCTAATATGAATTTATAAGGCCCATTCTATTACGACCACCTAACCTGGCCAGCCACTGGTGAGTTTACCTGTGCACCCCCTCCTGCATCAAATGGACTCCAGCACCAGAAGGTAACATGCTATTATGTTATCATATGAAGCCAGTCCATTTCTGCAATGCATTTCATCAACTTGAAACAACATTCCGGGATCAACGAAAATACTAGATCTAGAATGTAACAGATTTAGGAGATATGCTGTTTCAATTCCAGATTTTGCTAAAGCCTGAACCATATGTTAAGTACCACATATCTGTAAAAAAAAAGATCTATAAATAGCAATCCATTACATTAAAATAGTATCAGGTTTTGGCAGTTCTGTTTTTTATAATCTGCTGTTCGGATCCATTTGCAAAAAAAGAAAAAAAAAATGACTGAAGAGCACATTTTTACTATGATTTTAGAAGGGGTCATCTATCATCTGAAAAGCGATTATAACAACCATCAAAATCTTCGGATTTTTAAATGATGAGTCATACACATTTTGTAGAAGGATGTGAACAGAGGATTATGCTGTGAAAAGGCTATGAAGAATAAGTAAACCTGACCAAAAAAAAAAAAAAAAGCTTTTGAAACATTTAGGTAATGT
Organism: Thamnophis elegans; assembly: GCF_009769535.1. Lineage (NCBI taxonomy): Eukaryota > Metazoa > Chordata > Lepidosauria > Squamata > Natricidae > Thamnophis > Thamnophis elegans. The sequence continues at coordinate 83,144,879 of NC_045546.1, forward strand.
AGAATAAATTGAAATTTAATTAAGTGTAGCGAAAGGACTCCTGCAGACAAATACCAGATTGCTTATTTCAGATTTAATTCTGCCACATCCTCACTCCTTCCTTAGATTACCCTTTCCCCCAAAGTGCCTTATGGGAAGAGGGTTTTCTTTTCTTGTAATGCATAGAGGTTCATAATTGTTCTAATACTTTGTCTGGCCTGGGGCACCAGATTACTTTCTCCCTGCTCCTTTGAGAAAGTAATCTTGCAAAAAATCTCATCGGGATGTTTGAATAGATGCTGCATCATCTTTCCCCATAACAAGTTTTCTTTTATTATTTCAGAAAACTACATAGATCCGTTTTGCCTCTACAATCAAGCCTCTATGTACTTCAGGGCAGGGCTGAAATGCTACCAGTTTAGACATGTTTAGCTGAACCGGTAGTAAAAATGCTACCAGTTTGCCTGAACCAGTAGTAAAAAAAAAAATGCTACTGGTTCAGGCGAACCAGTTTTTCTGACGATCAGCTGTGACACATGATTTATATTAGCTAGAAAGCAGGATATGGAGCCGAGGTGGCGCAGTGGTTAAATGCAGCACTGCAGGCTACTTCAGCTGACTGCAGTTCTGCAGTTCGGCTGTTCAAATCTCACCGGCTCAGGGTTGACTCAGCCTTCCATCCTTCCGAGGTGGGTAAAATGAGGACCCGGATTGTTTTGGGGGGCAATATGCTGACTCTGTAAACCGCTTAGAGAGGGCTGAAAGCCCTATAAAGCGGTATATAAGTCTAACTGCTATTGCTGTTGCTATTGCTATTTCCTACCTTCTAGCTAATCTAAATCATGTGGCACCACAGATTCCCCCCCACTTTGCTGTTTGCTTACTTTCATCCACCTGGACGTCATCATGTCCATTTTTGACGTTGTGCGCATGCGCGCACGCTCATATTGCTACCAAATCGACAGCAAACATAAATTGATTTCACCCCTGCTTCAGGGCTAGAAAAACAGAGTGCGAGTGACAGTTCGTGTAGAGAACTGAACAGATCGTATTCTGTAAAACTATGTAATTCACATAGAACTATAAACCATTATACACATTTTAATTAAGTTTTCCTTCATAGCATTGTAACTGCGATCCTTCCACTTCAATTTATGTCCTGCACGACATTATTTTATTTCTTGTGGAATTTGTATATTTTATGATCGATACATTCTTGTATGAATATTCAGAGTTCTGGTATAAAGCATGAAATAACAGTTTATAGGGAGGGAAAGATTTAGCAGATGACGAAGACCCCCTAAACCGCCCTTAACTGGTTTGCTTGTTTATGCAGTGCCTTCAAGTCAATCTTAGCTCTTGATGACCGCTTGGACAAGTTCTTGCAGTTTTCTTGACCTTATTATCTTCCTGGGGCTGAGAGAGAATGCCTGGATCACCCAGATGCCTTTGTGCTTAACATCATGATCTCCTGTTTCCTGTTTCCACCCGGAAACTTCATACACTTCTTATTCCTAATCCATTAGCTTTAATATTCCCCACATTCTGGTATTAACACAAGCAAAGACCTTGCTCCAGTCAATGAAGCTCAAGTATATTGCTCTCTTAATTTCCCATCTCTCCATCATACATTTTATACTAAGTACCTAGTCTTGTATTCCTTTGATTTTTCTGGACCCTGTTGGCTCATTTGAGAGCCGAGGTGGCGCAGTGGTTAGAGTGCTGTACTGCAGCCACTTCAGCCGACTGTTATCTGCAGTTCGGCTGTTCAAATCTCACGGGCTCAGGGTTGACTCAGCCTTCCATCCTTCTGAGGTGGGTGAAATGAGGACCCAGACTGTGGGGGCGATATGCTGACTCTGTAAAACTCTTAGAGAGGGCTGAAAGCCCTATGAAGTGGTATATAAGTCTAACTGCTATTGCTATTGCTATATTTCACTTTCTGTTCTGGTTTTAGTCTTTGCAAGATCATTAAAAAATATGTGTTAGAAATGTGTAAAAAGGTTTGATATTTTGCCCATTTTCTGCTATTTCAGTATATACTGATACTATTCAATCTATAGCCCACATGCTCTGGTGTTCTGACCCCCCTCCTCCGTCCAGGAACGAAAGCCGAAAACAAACGTAAATGAGAATGTTTTTTAATCAGTCCAGACTCTCATTGGCTGAAGGCCAAATAAACAAAGAGATAAGCACTCTGGCAGCAAGTCCTACAAACCTACAAACCTTGGCAGCAATGCAAACAAACTCTGGCAGCAATATAGCCTGCCAGGTTTGTTTCTCATTAGTCCTTAACGTTGACTTCTGCAAGAAGGGCATGGCACAAGCAGTCTCTTTTATAATCAGGAGAGGAGCTTAATGAGCATCAGCTGAGCGTAATTACCTCCTGTAATTATGTAGTTGTTCTTGACCCCGAGTAGCCCTTCAACGGTGTGCATCCCAGAACAACTCACCGTTGATTTCTGGATCACTCTCTCTTGTCTCCTCCCCACTGGTCCAAGGCTCAGGCACCTCCTGGTGGCTAACCAGTCTCTCTGTGCCCTGCTCGGAGTCAGAACCCTGTCCAGGGTCCTCCACCTCCTCCAGGGCCGACTCATAAGGCCCTTCGCTGTCGGAGTCTGGTGGCAGCTCCAACGGCTCCTGCTGGGCCACAACATTCTGGTATGCTACTTGTTGATCCAGAGATATTAGTGTTTTAATCAGTAGTTCTTCTATAGCTTTAAACAATGTATTCTGAATGTGTCTTGTGCTTTTTATTTGAAAGCTGTTTTATGGCCTCTTTTTATTATAAAAATAGAGAAATACAAAGGAAAAAAAATCTAATTTAGATAATGAAAGTAGAAAGAAAAAGAAATAATTATAACCATAAATAAACATTATGGCTTAACTTTGTAGTGACACATTCTCCCCTTTCCTTTCCCTGCATTTATTTTCCCAACTACTGATCAAAAACTAGATATCTCTGCTTTACATTGAACATTAAAGGTTATCACTTGTTTTTATTTAAATTCTTCTCTTTTATTATTTTGTTTACACTTCACATTTTTTCCCCTAGAAACCATATTCCAGACATCTAATTTTGCCCTGCTGTGTAATATAATACATAAGAGAATCATTCCTGCTAAAATTCAGTTAGGCTACTATTATGAATATATACGGTCAATTCTGCCATTGCTGCAAGTTCTTCAAGGTTAGTCCCCCAATTTAATATTCTCGCAAAACACATTTTCTTCAGTGTTATGCCATTTATTTATTTTTTATTTTATTTATTATTAAGACTTATAGGCCGCCCTTCTCCCTGAGGGGACTCAGGGCGGCTTACAATCATAAGGGGAGGGTGTGCAGTAACAAGAGACAAACAATAAGTGACCAAAAGTAAAATGGTAAACCACAACTTGCATTCAACAGTCAACACTCGGGCGGGTAAATTGGAAATCTATCCCCAGGCCTGCTGGGAGAGCCAGGTCTTGAGGGCTGTGCGGAAGGTCTGGATGGTGGTGAGGGTACGAATCTCAACAGGGAGATCGTTCCACAGGGTCGGAGCTGCAACAGAAAAGGCTCTCCTCCATGTAGTCGCCAGTCCACATTGACTGGCGGATGGAATCCGGAGGAGGCCCAGCCTGTGCGATCTAATCGGTCGGAGGGAGGTAATCGGCAGAAGGCGGTCTCTCAAGTATCCAGATCCACTACCATGGAGTGTTTTAAAGATGGTCATCAGTACCCTGAAGCGCACCCGGAGACCGACAGGTAGCCAGTGCAGCTCACGGAGGATGGGTGTAATGTGGGCGAACCGCGGTGCGCCCACTATCACTCGCGCGGCTGCATTCTGGACTAACTGCAGTCGCCGGATGCTCTTCAAGGGCAACCCCATGTAGAGCCCATTGCAGTATTCCAGCCTAGAGATCACAAGGGCTCGAGTGACTGTTGCGAGAGCCTCCCGGTTCAGGTAGGGCCGTAACTGACGGACCAGGCGAACCTGGGCAAATGCCCCCCTGGTCACAGCCGACAGCTGATGGTCGAAAATCAGCTGTGAATCCAGGAGGACTCCTAAGTTACGGACCCTGTCTGAGGGGTATAAAATTTGACCCCCCAGCCTGAGTGTTGGAATGTCAGCCAAATTATTGGGAGGGAAGCACAACAGCCACTCGGTCTTGTCCGGGTTGAGTACCAGTTTGTTAGCGCTCATCCAGCTCTTAACGGCCTCAAGGCCCTGGTTCAAATTCATGCCAAATGCCAAATTCATTGTTGAAGCTGTCAGCAGGTTTATTAACTCTGGATCCTCATTTTCTAGCAAAGGCTGCTCTTGAATATAATAATCCAATTTGCAAAGAAATATTCTTTCTATTATCTTTCAACCTCTTTTGTCCTAATTAACACTTTGATCATTTTTCTCTTGTTAAAAAAAAACAAAACTTGTTTTAAAATAATCTGTTAAAACCCCTTTCTGTTCTTTTCCTCTGTTATTTCACATTTTTGATTGAGATATCTGTTATTTCTTTTCTTGCTTGTGTTGACAATCTGTTTCCAGTCATTGTACATTCTGCTTATTGCCCAAGGCTTTTATCTTCAATTTTCCCTGGCTATCACAATAGCTTGTTCTGAAAGCCACTTGAATGTTTTCTTCTTTGAAAGTTTGACAACACATCTTTTTTTCTGCTTAGGTTTTCATAATATCTTATATCTCTTTCTATTTGTCAGGATTTTCTTTCACAAGCAAAAGGTATCACTTCTATTCCTTATTATGCTTGGATATCCTCTAGGCACACCAACTTTCTTTAATCACTCAATAACCTGTACATTTTATACTAATTCATGGTCTGCTTCACAGTATGCATTTGCAAACATCCTGGATGGCTAGATGGCTAACTCCTTCACTTTCTATTTCCTTTAAAGCAGTCATTTAATCTCCATGTTGTCCATCTGGCGATGTCCAGATGTTGCATTTGAGTTTATCTTCCTTGAAGCACATGTGGGTTATAAAACAAGAATTATATAAACCAAGAATTATTTTCATAGGTAAATAGAAAGCTCTATTAAACTAACTTCTTCACTTTTTTGTTATCCTCATCCAAATTTTCCTGTAAAACCAATTTCTCTTTTTCCAACTTGGGGATCACAACAATCATTAGAAGTACTTCATCCTTTCTCTCTGTTATAATTATAACCTCTAACTGTAGAATTTCTTAATATCCTCCATCATGTAAATTCTCATTATATTTTGTTTTTATATCTGTAGACTTCTATAACACTGATCTTCACTAAATATTTATAATTCTAAAAAAAATGATTATGTTGTTTATTGGGTTACACCTGGGCACACATATTTAGTATTATTCTTTTTGTGTATTGTTGCCATTTTTGTATGTCTTGAAAAATATACTATCTAATCATATATTTATGATGGCACAATCTAGTCCACTTAAATACATTTATTCCAAAACATTTAATATAGTGCACTTTATTTCCCCTTTGACAATTTCCAGCTTTCCTTGCAACTCTCTTGGACTGCAAACCTGTCAGTCCTAGAGGAGATCAACCCTGACTGCTCTTTAGAAGGTCAGATCCTGAAGATGAAACTCAAATGCTTTGGCTGTCTAATGAGAAGGAAGGACTCACTGGAGAAGAGCCTCATGCTGGGAACGATGGAGGGCAAAAGAAGAAGGGGATGACAGAGAATGAGGTTGCTGGATGGAGTCACTGTAGGCGTGAGCTTAAATGGACTTCAGGGAATGATAGAAGACAGGAAGGCCTGGAGGAGTGTAATCCATGGGGTTGCAATGGGTCAGATATGTCTTCACAACTATCAAGCTTTCCTTGACTTCCACTTCCCATTTTCTAATTTTAAATGTCTTTGTAAAACAAAGAACTTTCAAAATTGGTACCATCAATGACCCATGTTCCTTGTAACATTATGTTTTTGTATCTGTATATGCATTGTTCTGATATGGTCACTGTTCTGACCCCCCTCGTCCAACATCAACACACACTCCAAGCCAAAGATAAGTTACGGCATTTAATTAATAGACAGGTCCTTGGCAGCAAACCAGCACAGATAAGCTTGGGCAGCAATCCAGCACAGATAAGCCGTGGCAGCAATCCAGCCTGCCAAGCTCACCATAATGTTCTCCAACATTAGTTCCTGCGTTGACTTCTGCAAGAGGGGCGTGTGTACAAGCAGTCCTTTTATAGTCTGGAGAGGAGCCTAATGACCACCAGCTGAGTGCAATTACCTCCTGTAACTGTGCAACTGTTCCTGACGCCTATTAGCTCTTCGGTGCCGAGCACCCAGGAACAACTCACTGCTGGCATCTGGATCACTTTCCCTTGTCTCCTCCCCACTGGTCCAAGGCTCAGATGCCTCCTGGTGGCCAACCAGCATCTCTGCATCCTGCTCGGAGTCGGAACCCTGTCCAGGGTCCTCCACATCCTCCAGAGCCGGCTCATAGGGCCCCTCGCTGTCGGAGTCTGGTGGCAGCTCCAATGGCTCCTGCTGGGCCACAACAGGTCACTATTTTATTCTATTCTATTGCTATTTCTGTTTCATCCCAACCCATCCCAACCAACCCACCCCTTTCCACTCCTGTTCCTATTCCTATCCAATATAGAAGTGGTTTATCAATGTCTGTGCTGTGCTTTATTGTGGAATTTTTTTCTAAAAAGGTTTTCCTGTCTTATATCAGCTCAGCTCAATTTGCCCTCACCCCTTGTGGATTTCTGTAAGCTTCCTCCTCCCTTTTGAGTTTTAGCAGTAAAGTGCTTATGCTCTTACCAGTGTATCTGTAACAGCTACTGAGCCTTTCTGCCTCATAAACACATTTTAGGCAGCATACATGACTTTTAATAGAGAAGGGGTAGGGCGAAACCAAATAAAAAGGATCTGTAGATAACGACAGTGTTAGTGCCTTGCTTTCTTTTGTGCAAGTGAACTAAATCAAATTTCGAAATTAAATGTCTCAGTAAGGGAAGCTGTCTACTTTTATATCCAGGCAAAAATTAGACTTCCAAAACATATTGTTCCTTTTAGGATTTGAATGCTTCTGCGTCAACCGTTAATCTTCCTATACAGCTGCCTGCCAACCTGTCAAGCTTTATGAACTTGCACATATGTCTTTCAGAAAAATGTTGACAAAGATGTGCTGGGCTCACCCGAGCACGATATCCGACATTACAACAGAAAGTGTATTTCTACAAAACGTGCACGTCTATTAATGATGGCAAATCATTGTACATCTTTTGGAAGGATTTTTTTCCCCTTTTGGATTCCAAATTGTTCATTGGCAGAATAAGCCATAACAGGAATGAAGTCTACTCCTAGAGCAGTGGTGGGATTCAGCCAGTTCGCACCTATTCGGGAGAACCAGTTGTTAATTTTCTAAGCAGTTCAGAGAACCGGTTGTTAGAAGAAATCTCATTTTGTTTTTTTTTTCCCACTTTACAGGGCTAATCCTGTAAGGAAGGCAGGAAGGAAACATTCTGGTGTTGTTTCTAGCCTAATTTTTATTGCCCTGCTTACAGAAAGTGCCTCTCCGGTTAACCCTTATTACATTGTAACAGCTAAGGCAAAGCGTCCATCGACCTGCGTGACCTTGAGTTGGACATGCCCACTCAGTCACATGACCACTGAGCCTCACCTACCTCAAATGCGTTGACTTCGCTGAAATGGAGATAACTATACCCAATGTATATTTCCACAAATAGCTGTCGAATGTCCCTGAAATAATTTTTAAAAGTCATCATGTACATTCTTTCTCCTAAAAAGAGTGAATGGTTAATGATTAAAGCAAAGATGCTTCAAATAGGAGCATGCAAGTGCAAATCTATCAAATGATAAAGCACTAGAAGAGTAACTGGCTCCAAAAATTTATTCCCAATCCTATTCTTGCAGAAATTGTTCATGCGCTAGATGTGCATTCCTCCTGTGCAGATGGCATATTATTGTCCTGGAGTAACATTTGCATAGCCAAACAACAGCAACCAACCTTCTCCCTGCAAATTCTGGATAAATTAAACTATGCCAACATAGATTCCAACAGGGAAGGGCATCGTTACGGAAAGCCAGATGCTGAGATAAAGCCACAGGAACATCGGGGAGAGGGAATATAAAATCAAACCTAGGGTTCTTAAAGACTTAAATGTCAGTATGTAATTGATATACAAAGGGATTCTAGATACTCAAGCTCTGCGTTTCATGAATAAAATCAAGGGGCATTGCTACTATAATGAAGAGGATCTATTTCCAGTTGTTTGGTAAAGTTGCCCATAAGTGCCAGGACTTTTGACTGTTGGAGCAGATGGTTGACAATTCTAAACCAAAGTCAACTTTGAAATAGTTTTAATTGTTTAGGATACATAGTACAAATCAGAGGTGGGATTCAAATAATTTAACAACCGGTTCTCTGCCCTAATGACCATCTGGGTAGGTGGGGCTCGGTCATGTGACTGGGTGTGCTTGGCCAACTCAATGTCACTCAGGTCAATGGGCGCTTCACCTTAGCTGTTACAATGTAATAAGGGTTAACCGGAGAGGCAGTTTTTGCAAGCAGGGCAATAAAAATCAGGCTAGAAACAACACTAGAATGTTTCCTTCCTGCCTTCCTTACAGGATTAGCCCTGTAAAGTGGAAAAAAACAAAAGGAGATTTCTTCCAACAATCAGTTCTCTGAACTTCTTAGAAAGTTACCAACCGGTTCTCCCGAATAGGTACGAACTGGCTGAATCCCACCACTGGTACAAATTACCCCCTGATGTTGCTTCATTCTGTGCCACTTCTGTGCCTTCATTTATTATTTTCCTTATAACTAATCTGGATGTCTTATGTTTGGAACTCACAGGTCCAGGATGAGGACAAATATTAATAATCTTAGTCCAGCTAATAACTAAAGGATTTCTGTACTTGTACCATTCACAGAGCAGATATTCAGTGTAAAATATTTCAAGTAGGACTATTATTGCCATGCCGACTTTTGCGTTATTATTTTCACATTATTTTAAATAGTTGTTGAAGCTTTCTGCTTTTATTTATCTAAAATAAAGAATAAACAAAAATGACTAATATGTTGTAACAAAATTTTCAGTATTTAGCAAAAATATCAGATCATGAAAACATCCTTTAGCTAATAAGAAAATGTGATGCTGCAGCAATGAACCATCAATTGATAATGCACATGCATGATAAAACTGATCAGCCAGCTCTCTAACTTTGGCAGATTTTCTGTACTTGGCCCTGACTCAGTTTAATTATGTATCTATCCTGCAGCGATAATAAATTAGACATAGGAGGCATATCAAGAATGTTCTGAAAGGCTCCGATTCTTTGTGAAAGCATAAAAAAGACAGATTGTCATATGACTTGTGGTGGTGATGTCATTATGATTTTATTTCCTGGGTGAAAAACGAAGAAGCAAGTTTTTGACTTAGAATTTTGTAAGAGATTCTGCTAAGTGAAGTTAAAAAACAACCTTCTTTCTGCCTCTTCAGGTCATAGCCATTGCTATTTTGAGTAGATATACATATATATGAATTCCTTGTGCTAAATTTTCCTAACAGTTTCATAAAGGATTAGAACACTGATACTGTGAACAATTGTACATGTGGTCTTTGAAAAAACCAAAGGGCTTTGTCATCGAAGTTCTATATTCATGGTGCCATAGTGAAGTTTTATATTCTGCGCTGTGGTGGTACGGTGGTTGGAATGAAGTATTGCAGGCTGATTCTGTTGCTGCCAGCAGTTCAATCCTGACCGGCTCTATGTTGACTCAGCCTTCCAGTCAAATGAGAAGTCAGATTGTTGGGGGCAATACACTGACTCTGTAAACTGCTTAGAGACAGCTGCAAAGCCCTATGAAGTGATATATAAATCTAAATGCTATTGCTGTATTCGCCAATGCTCTCATAATCTTTTAGCTGTGCTTCAAACACTTTTATTACTAGGTGGAGATCTTACGGCTTCAGATTTTATTGTGACTGTTAGAAGTCAAAATAAATCTAACACAAATTAACAAAACTGATCACATAAGTGCAAAATAACCAATATATTTTAAGCAAATGCTAGTGGATTAGAGTAATATATTTTCCCGTTAGAGTTTGTAAGACTCAACAAATTTGGAAACAGTCAAGGACAGAGTTGTGTGTGCATTTGTATGTGTATCCACTTTCTAAAAATTTGCTTAGATAGCTATCATATTATTTCCCTTCTACGGTACACTTTATACTGGAGGATTGTTTTTAAAGTGACACAGTTGTCTTTGAAATGCTTTCAACAGCCTTGCCCTTAGCTATCTATAAGACCTAATACTTGAACTTTCTATTTATGTGATCCTACAGTCAAAGATCACCTTTCTTTCGGGGAATTGTTCTATAAGCTTTATCCTGAGGCAGGAGATAATGCAATAATACAATCACTAGCCTTGTAATCATTTTGAGTATATATTTTCAACCCAATTCAATTAAAATATGTAAAACTCACAGTTCTTTTCCCAGGAACGCCAGAGTTCAAAAGTAATTCCAAATTAATTCAATGTACCCATGCTACAATTGCAGAGATCTAAGAGCTGCTTTCTACACCAAAAGCAGTTTAATTGTTCCCATTCTGCTTCCCTCCCTTCAGAAGAGAACAGGGATTTCTTCAAAAATCCCTCACGTTACCACATTAAAATTCTGTCAGTTAACTAAGCAGATACCATGGCTTCTACATTCATCATGATAATTATGTAGCACTTGGTGTATTTCGCCAGTCAAGTACATCCTCTGTGTTTGATGTAAACCTTTCAAACAGCAGGGAAGAAATGGGGGAAAGAAATGAGACCAAGTCGCAGAATAGCAATAGCAATAGCAATAGCAGTAGACTTATATACCGCTTCATAGGCCTTCAGGCCTCTCTAAGCGGTTTACAGAGAGTCAGCATATTGCCCCCAACAATCTGGGTCCTCATTTTACCCACCTCGGAAGGATGGAAGGCTGAGTCAACCCTGAGCCGGTGAGATTTGAACCGCTGACCTGCTGATCTAGCAGTAGCCTGCAGTGCTGCATTTAACCACTGCGCCACCTTGGCTCTTACAACTAGGTAGATTGATTGAAATAACTTCTATTTATGCCACAGAGCTGCAGAATTAGTTCAGGATCCATCATTTTCCAAATGCACAATCTACCACATGTCCATAACTAATTAGATTGCTTTTTTTTTTTTCCAAAAAGCAATTGCTTCCTCCGTTTATGTTTGGCTTAAAGTACAGCCAGGTACCGCTTTATAAATGCAGAGCGTAACATATCACTCTCAAATTTATTTAGTTATGATTGCATTAGCAGTTCAATCTCTCTCTCCCCCAACATACAGTAGAGAATAAGAAGTACTTTCAACACATAGCGGCATTTTTTTTAAAAAAAAATCTACATAAAAATATATTTTCCTTGATTTCATAGGGCATATGGCATACATTACATTAGGGAACTGGAGCATTTAAAAAAAATTATTTCAACCAAGTAGCTAGGCTCAGAAAATTTAACCTATTCTGCAATAGAGAATTTTTGTCCTAGATACATGTAATAAGTGAAATCAGGACTAAATGAAATCTGTTCACTGATTTTTGTTTTGGCAGCGATGAGAATTACCCATGTTCTCTCCTCCCCCTTATGAAATGGTTCACAAGTCAGTAGAGCAAAGGGTCATTCAGAAGAGAGAGAGAAAGAGAAAAAAGAAGTTTTCTCATCATATCTAGACAGTCAGTTCTTACAGATTACATGTTTATTTACGGGATTGATTGATTGATTGGTTAGTTGGTTGATTGGTTGGTTATGCCTGCCTGGCCCTGAAGACTCTGAGTCAGCTCATAATTAAAATCTTTTTTAAAAAGGCAATAAGAAAGGAAAATAAGGTATAGGAAGATGGCAACAATTGGAGTGTGTTGTGAATATCTCTCCCTGCCCTTTAGCAAACATGAGTGAAGCTGCCTTAGATTGTGTGAATGAAACAGACTCGCACAATCTAAGGAGACTTCACTCATGCTTGCTAAAGGGCAGGGAGAGATATTCAAGCCCCTCGGAAACACCAATAGGATGGGAACCAGAGGTGGCTTCCTACCAGTTCACACCTATTCGGTAGAACTGGTTCGTCAAATCTACCGAACTGGTTAGAAGAGGTTCCACCAGTGGACCAGGGAAAGCAGGCCACACCTACAGAAGAGCTTCCAAAATTTTTTGAAACCCACCGCTGGTCCTTGGATATGATTATTCTACACTATCATGCTCATATTTATAAAACTCAGTGCCTCTGTGAAAGGTAAGGATGACTACTGCGTTTGTGGTGCAATCAGAACATTGCGTGTGTTGAAGTTGTTTTAACGCAAACCAAAGATGCCTTTTAAAAAACAAGGTTACATCCTATTCTTATGCATGCCAGTGCTGTGTGAGAGGTAATTTAAGGTGGTTCTGACAAGTGTCGTCAGCATCTTCATATCCGGTCACATGGGCGGCAAGCCACTCCCAACCTGTCACATGGGTGGCAAGCCACTCCCACAAAGGAAGCCACACCCACAGAGTAGGTTCGAACAATTTTTGAAACCCACCACTGATGGGAACCATCTGGATGTTGAGTGAAACCTTATTCATATTTATCCTAACTTCTGGGCCAGCTTCTGTGTTACAACTAAACAAAGAGAGGAGACATGGTGGCTCAATGACTTATTGATGCTATAGAAGATCTGTACTCCAACAGTTCGAGCCCTAGCACTGTGTGATGGAATGATCTCCCATCTCCCATCACTTGCTTCAGCTTCTGCCAACCTAGAAGTTCAAAAGCATGCTAGATTCAAGTAGATAAATAGATACTATTTTCGTGAGGCGGCGGGAAGCAACCTTGAATGGCAGTATGAATTCAACTGGTGCTGAATCTGCCCCAAAGCAACACCCCCTATGTTTCAATTTTCCAGATTTTTGTAAAGTGTTTAAGATTCTTTAATGAAACCAAAATGTGTGTTGCTTTTAAATTATGAAAAAACATTGTGGATTCTTAACCACATTTTTGGATCAAAACTATCAGGAATGTATTGGGAATGTAAGGTATAAATATAAATTAAAAAAAATCAATACGATGGATGAGTCCTGGCTGAAAATAAACACAGATGGAAAAAAAGAAAAGAAAAAAACCCACCTGTACTAGTGATTTGACAGAAGAAGATTAAAACCTTTGTGTCAATTGTTGATAAAGTTTATTAAATATATTATGGGAAAGTTTTATTAAAGGAACAAAAGTTCCCAAGAATTTTCAAATATACTTTTCCTGGGGAATTGGCTATTGAAAATATTATTTACAAGAAATTTATAATCTGCCAGTATACTGTACTAATAAAATATAGGCCATCAGTAAGATACAGCATGAGAAGTATCAATACATAGGATTCCTTATCCTGTTCTATAAGTTATCTGTGTTATTCTTTATAGTATACAGTACACATATTATGTTGTTGTTGTTGTTGTTTGTTGTTTATTGGATTTATTTGCCACCCTTCTCCCAAGGACTCAGGGCGGCATACAACATTTAAAAAGAAACATATTACAAAAGTTTTTTAAAAATTAGATAGAGTATCCAAAAAACAAACCCAATTAAGATTAACAATAACATTTAAAATTTGATTAAAATTAACAATAATCAATCATTTATTTTATTTTGTTCAGGCCAGGCCAGCTTACTGGAAAAGCCAACTTTTTAGGGCACGTCGGAAGGACCGGAGGTCGGGGATTATACGAAGCTCCGGGGGCAGCTCATGTATGTATTTATATATTGAATTTAAAGTATAAACATTAGCAGATGGTAATATTTGGTCTAAAGAAAATCCATAATTAATAGAAGATGGCAAAGAAATAAGAAAACTTTTTTTCGTAGACCAGGTGAGATAATTCTAAATAAGACAACTCTGATTTTACAACTCAGATATTTGATAATTCAACCCTACATGGTTAAAAGTCCAAAGTGGCTTTTAAAGAAATCCCCATTTAAAATGTATTATAATATACTAAATGGAAATTAAATGGGAAAATGGATTCCCCATAGAAATATCTGCTTCTAACTTAAACAACTAAATTTGTACAAAAGAACTCTTGGACAGAAGCCTTAGCTGACAAAGCTAAGAATCTATGAATTCTGTCTATTGATCTATGAATAGATTAATATGAAGCTAACAATCAAAATAATTCATTGATTTGTCCCGAATTAAATATTACTAATATTTAAACACAATGCACCAAAACAGAATATTTAGGCAATTTTGTTACACGCATCTGAAATGTACAACTAATTTCTTCATTCCTTTTCACATACAAATTAATCAATCGATTCATTTTTAAAACCTAGATGCAATTAATCAACGTATGTAAGACTTCAATACTCAATTGATCATACCTTCCCTCCTAGTATTTTCTATGTATCTTCAAAGTAGATGCTGCTATTTCCAGTTCTAATATGGGTTCAGGAGTGAGGAATGTTCTCATAATGAATGAAACAATCACTTTTCTTTAACAGAAATATAAGAGAAATGCAGAATATGGCTATAATAAAAATTTATAATATTAAACATTGCTCAAATTAAATCCCACTTTTAATGGCATTAATGCATTTTGCTGCCAACATCTTTAACTCACATTAAAATAACAGGGTGATCTGTTTCCAGGAGAAACAAATAATATAGAAGAAACGTAACAAATATTATTAACGCAGAACCTTTGTTTCATAAAGTAGAAGGTAAAGGCTTTCTCCGCCCTAGCTAAACTATGTTCAGTAAAGAGAGGTTTTCTGGATGTTCATTGTGAGAGATACTTTCAGTGGTGGGATTCAGCCAGTTCGCACCTATTCAGGAGAACCGGTTCTTAACTTTCTAAGAGGCTCAGAAAACCGGTTGTTGGAAGAAATCTGCTTTTGGTTTTTTCCCGCTTTACAGGGCTAATCCTGTAAGGAAGGCAGGAAGGAAACATTCTGGTGTTGTTTCTAGCTTAATCTTTATTGCCTTGCTTACAGAAACTGCCTCTCCGGTTAACCCTTATTACATTGTAACAGCTAAGGCAAAGCGCCCATTGACATGAGTGACGTTGAGTTGGCCACACCCATCTGGTCACATGACCACTAAGCCCTGCCTTCCCACCTGGTCATTAGGACAGAGAACCGTTTGGTAAATTATTTGAATCCCGCCACTGGATACTTTGTATTACATATAAGAGAATCCAATCCATTGATATCAGAGGTGGTATTCAGCAGGTTCTGACCAGTTCTGGAGAATCAGTAAATACCACCTCTAACTGGGTCTGCCCCCATCTATTCTCTGCCTCCCGAGTCCCAGATGATCAGGAGGAAATGGGGATTTTGCAGTAACCTTCCCCTGGAGTGGAGAGGGAATGGAGATTTTACAGTATCTTTCCCCTGCCATGCCCATCAAGCCATGCCCACCAAACCATGCCACACCCACCAAGCCATGTACACAGAACCAGTAGTAAAAAAATTTGAATTCCACCACTGATTGATATATTGAAAATACTTAAAATGTAAACAGTTTTACCAGCAGAATGGGAGAAGAAATTATTTTAGCTTTATAAAGCTTATTTAATGGAAGACATAACAGTGATTGCTTCCTTTAAATTGTTCTTGCAAAAGTAATTGTTTTTGCTGCAGTTTCATTTTAATTAATTACAAAAAAAAAAAATCCTTTCTAGAAGAAGAATATATATTTTTTTATTTTAGGGCAATCTCAAGGCAACAATAAATCATAATTTTCATCATCTGGGCAATAACAGTAAAATGTATAATGAAAAATAAAACCCTTTAATAATGAAAATGTAATCATTTTACATTTCTGGCAACAACTTTAGAAGGCTATATCTCAAAAATAAACTACAAGGATTAATGTCCACTATAGCTCAGTAGCATCTTTAAAAGGTACCAGGGAGATGTACATTACTCAGTCATCTATCAATATTTGAACATGCCAAAAAAAGATCTCCAAGACAAAACTCTTAAAATAAATTCAAAATCCCCATGTAATGGAAGTACTAGCTGTCAACTACAGTGATAAGTACAACAATGAGTACAAAGTCCCGCATATTAAGGAAAAAGTATAGCAGCATAATTACTCAGAATTTAAGCAGACAAAGGGATAGGATTACAGTAAAACAAATGGCTGTACATTTGAATTTACGCTTTCTCTTGGATCCGTAATTAATTTAAAAATATATTTTGTCTGAAGAAAATCAATTTGGCCTCAAGAGGAAAGAATCTTAAATACCCCCCAAAGTCCTTTATCAATATGGATTTTAAATAAAAGCAGGCGCAGTGCAGGCCACAGAAAATGGGCAGTAATGTTTTGCAAAACCAATTCTATACAATTCCTAAAAACCTTCTTTTGAGTTTCTCCTCAAACTCTGCTCTAAACAATATTGGTGGAATGAGTTTCCTACAGGATAGTCTTAACATTCAGTTTGTTAATCTTTCTTACTTGTTACTAATCTAAACAATCCTAATTGCCCTAATTCTTTAACCTTCCAAGCCAATGTCTTGTTAAGCGCCATGCCTAGATATTTCTATTGCTTATGTGGCTCTAGGATAGCTTCCCCAGTAGACAAGTTCAACATTTTAGGTTTTACCAAATTATAATTTTGTTATCAGCGTAGTTTCTCAATATCTGACTTTTTCAACTTTCTTCTCAACTCAGCTTCTGTTCAAAGAGAAGAATCATCTTATCAGCATAGGTCCGTGATGGCAAACCTATGGCATGCATGCAGAGCCCTCTCTGTGGACACACACACACCATCATCAGCTGCTCTTCTGGTTTTTGACACTGGTCTTTGTGGGCACCCGGAACCACATGAAAACATTTTTTAGGCTGTTTTCTGGACCATTTTCCGGTCATTTTTAGCCCCAAAACAGCATCAAAATGGCCTGAAAACAGCCCCCAAAATGGGAAAAACCAGATACGCATATGCTGGAGCACTGGAAATCTGAAGACCAGCTGGCTGGAGCATGCATGCCTGTTTTTTTAGCTGGTTTTAGCCAATTTGGGGGCTGTTTCAGGCCATGTTCTGGGCAGTTTTCAGGCTGTTTTTGGCATGAAAAACTGTTGTGGCCCAGCAGGAGCTGTTGGAGCTGCCACCAGACTCTGACAGCGAGGGGCCCTATGAGTCGGCTCTGGAGGATGTGGAGGACCCTGGACAGAGTTCCGACTCTGAGCAGGGTGCAAAGAGGCTGGTTGGCCACCAGGAGGCACCTGAGTCTTGGACCAGTGGGGAGGAGACAAGGGAGTGTGATCCGGACATCAGCAATGAGTTGTTCCTGGATGCCCGACACCGGAGAGCTAATAGGCGTAAGGAACAATTACGCAGTTACAGGAGATAATTGCACTCAGCTGGTGATAATTAGGCTCCTCTCCATACTATATATAAAAGGACTGCTTGTGCACATGCCCCTTTTTCAGAAGTCAACACATTAACTAATGTTGGATGAACAGTATTGTGAGCTTGGCAGGCTGGATTGCTGCCAGGGCTTATCTGTGCTGGATTTCTGCCCCGGCTTATCTGTGCTGGTTTGCTGCCAAGGACCTGTCTGTCTGTGAATAAATTCCGTAAAGTATCTTTGGCTTGGAGTGTTTTGGTGTGGGGTCAGAACAAAAAACAGCCCCCAAATGGCCTGAAAACGGCCCAACAACTGGCCTGAAAATAGCTCCCAAACAGTATGAAATGTCCAAATGCACACGCCAGCCGTTTCTGGCACTCTGGAGCACACACATGCACGCATGTTCTGGTTTGGCCACTTGGTGCCGAAAAGGTTCGCCATCACTAGCATAAATCAAAGTGAATGTTCTGTCCGCTGCATAAGGGTCAACAGAATTCACAGGAGTCTCAGCTTGGATCTCTTGCAGCTGCACAATGATTTCAAGATGATGATACATTTCACCTTTCCTTCTCTCCCAGTCTATTAATCTCCTATGTACTGTATGATACCATCACATTCTAACAAGAGAAACAGTTTTGATGCAGTGGTTAAAGAATCAATCTACTAGCCAAAAGACTGTGTGTTTTAGTCTCCCTTAACTGGGCTCTCAGCCTTAGGAAGGCAAAATATTTGTGGAAAAGGTTGCCAAGAAAACTGCAAGTATTTGGGAAGATGGTTCTCAGGAGGCAAAACTAATTCAAAGCAAATAAATATAATAGACTAAAGAGTATACACATGCTTGTTTTATTCATATTGTTGATTTTATGTCTGTAAACTACCCTACCCCATCTCTAGCAGATGGATTAGAGTAATTGCTACAATAAATTCAGTAGATACCTCTCTGTCTCAGTATTGGCTGTGTTTATCTAATATGTATTGCAATTTATTGTATCAAAAGTAGCAGCCAGATTAGCAAATGTTACATGCAAACATTTTGCAGTATGCTTCTAAACTTGGCAATGATTGACTGTGCTTTGAAACTTCATAAAACCTATTTGCTACGTTTAAGCAAATTCAGTCTTTCAATTTATCTGATATTTTTGCATAAGGTTCAGTAGAAATATCAGAAGGGTAATTTGTTATTCATCCGCAGGTCATTAGTTTTTCTTTTTGTATATAAGTAGTGTTTTATATAACCTACAATATTCTTGAATATATTTCTTTTCCGTTAATGTAAAAAAACTGTTGAAGTAGAAGAAATACCCCCCACTGAAATAATTTTTATACTACTGCAAGAATCATATATTCACCCAAAGCCTTGTTAGGAGCCAATGAAGCAATTAATTTATACATCTGGTTCATAGAGAATAATGCTCAAAAACCTCCTGGATCTAAAAATATAATTAGCCACTGACTGCTTAAGTTGTAGCAAAGATTTTACTAGTCAATATTCATTACCATCAGGCATCTATAACTAACTATTCCGTCAATTTCCCAAACACTTTCCCTCCCAGTTGGGTCAAGTCCACTTCAACATAATTTCACAAATCACTCTGAATTTTAAAATTTTTTATTCATCAGATTGGCAGTTTATTAACCACAAATTTAGATAAATGAAATACCCAGATCTCTAATATATTTAATCCTTTGCTGGATTCATTTCATCTGAAATCCTGATCAAATCATGAATTAATGTGTTTACATATTATATACACCCATTTGGGTTATAATTTCAGATATATTTCCTTATATAGAGAAACAGAATGGCCCACTGGTAGGCAAGCAGAGGGTGCAGGAGCAACTTTCAAATTCCTACCAGTTTCCCCACTGAGTTTCCTTTTGGTTAGCTGGCAGGAATTTTGGAAATCGTTCGTTCGTTCCTTCCTTCCTTTTCTCCCTCCCTCTCTCTTCCATTCTGCAACATCAAATTTAAACTTTCTGCCCAATTCCCCATTGACAATAAAAAAAAAGGTTGACACATGGGTGAAGGCAGTGATGTGCGGTGAGGTTTATGACTGGTGAGGCAGTCCTCTCCCCCGACACCACACTGACTCAAGCATTGAGAGAGAGTTTGTTTGAGTGAAGAAGCAAACAAACACACACACACACACACACACACAAATTACTTACAATTATTTACAAATTACATTAATTTTGAATTCCTCCCCGTCCCTCCGATCCACATATCTTTTCCAGCTGTTTCACAATCACAGAGGATTTCAACTCTGCTCTTGCCTGCCATCATGAAAATGTAAAAATGTAAAAGGAAAAAGACAAGAGCTGCTGAGGTCAGGCTGGGTTAGCTGCTGCCAGAGTCCCCAATGGATGACTCTGCTTAACTGTTTAAAAAAGCCTCTAAAAAGTGCCCTCTACTGGAGGAGGCGAGAGAACCACGTGCCTTCTTTGCATAAGGAATTTTTCGGCTTTTAACCCTTGCTTAGCTCTGCTCGAGTGATCATAAAGTCAGACTAAATGAGGCACGTGGTTCTCCCGCCTCCTCCTGTAGAGGACACTTTTTTAGAGGCTTTTTAAAACAGTTAAGCACTAAGCAGAGTCATCCACTGTGACTCTGGCAGCAACTAGCTCAGCCTTTTTCCTTTTAATTTTTATTTCTTTTCATGATGACAGTGGTGAGGCCCTGCCTCCCCTGACTGCACGTCACTGGGTGAAGGATGGGTGCACAGAAGTGTAAGAGACGCTGTATTAATTGCGGAGAACATGTGTGAATAATGTCAGTTATTTTTAAACTAATCACAAAAATTTACCAAACCATGATCATGCCTAAGAGAGCAATAAGAATGTAACTCAGACACGCTTGTATTAGTACATGTACTCTAATCTGCACTGAGGATGGATATATTGTTGGTACACAGATACTACTTTGAGATTGACTCACGGATAGTCATCCTTTCTCTAAGGATTCAGACCAGAGGCTTTGCCCCAAAATAAATTTTTGCATGGCTTTTGTCTGCAACCATTTGTAAGAGGGAACGTACTGTCACGCACAGACCATCCAAACCTTAATCTAAATTTTGCCAGATTTTAAACAGAATTATTTTACCAAAGTTGCTGCGATATTCGTGTTTATATGTATCTTGTCAGGTTCATCATAATTCAGCAAGTGTAGCACTCACAACTAATTTCTAAACTGGGGCTCTGGCCAAGACCACAGCTGTTGTGCAGTTAAGAGGGAAAAACAACCACTTAAATTAATTTATATACTTAGATTGCAAACTTTACAAATCTCTAGTCATGTTAAATTCTTTCATAACTTAAAACTGATTAGAATAAGGATTTCAAGTACAGTTTCAGGTAGGAGAAAATAAAAGGCAAAGATGTTGCTAGGCAAACCTATCAATAGAGAATATTCCAGAACCTAGAAACCACCAATGCTTTTATCTTCAGACACAGTACTATTTAATGAAGTCTAACTTTGGAGCCAGCCAGTTTATTTAGTATTATTTTTATTCTTAACCATTTAGAGGGTGCTATTTTTTGTGCAGTATGTAAAATGGATAATAACAAAATCAATGTATTATCACACTGCTGGCTATTAAATATGGTGAGTTATTATTTCCTAGTGTAGAATGACAAAAATCACTGAATGAATGTTAGTACAAAGTAACTACAAGTTTACTGCCACTTTAAGAAACTGTATATATAAGGGAGGCCATGTGAGGGTGTCTCTCTCTCTCCTCATATATCTCTCTCCATTGTAGTTCTCCATGTAGAGTTTAAGATTGATTGCTTGCCTAGTATTTGCTTGACACGTGTATGCATTTATATATAAGTCCTGTATATAAACCACTGTTTAAGAAAAGACCTCTATGTACTGTATTTTGCTCCTGAGTTGTCTCAAAATAGTAGTCACATTGTGAAAACTCTTGACAATTCAGTTTGATGCAATGGTTAAGGCATGGGTTAGAATCTGGGAGAGAGGGAGTTACAGTCCCACTTTAGCGACGGAGGAAGGGAGGGGGGAGAGAGAGACAGAGCGTGAGAATGATGCGCTAAAACTGTAATACTTGCTCAACTCTAACATATACTAAGTTATCATATTTCCCAGTCTAAACTGTTTTATTGTATTTTTGTTATATTATAATGCAGATTGTTGAAGTAAAAAGTGGAATAAAAATGTGATTAATTGTTTTTCTTTTGGGTGTGTGTGTGACATCAACTTTTACTCATACATAAAATGTATCAGAAGGGTTTAAGGAAAAGAAATAAAAGAGTTTTATATGAGAACAGGATTTATCCAAATAGCCTTCCTTGCCAGCATGAGTTGAATATACGGATAGCAGAACTTTGCAAAAGCTGCTTGATCAAAATCTGAATTGCATTAAAAGCTTAAGAATGAGTGAATAATCTCTTTAGAGCTGCATTTGGTTATCTTGCCCAATGCTTTCTTCTATCTTTCAAGGCACTAAAATGAATAGATAAGTTATTAAAATTAGGCATGGAAACATTTTATGAATTGTTGAGAATTAAAACAAATACTTTAAAAATTCTCAAAATAGAGGAAAAATGGGAAGAATCCTCATATCTGTACTTTTTTTTTAGAGAAATGGAGATAGAAACTTTAAAATAACATTATGGAGAACATTAGTAAAGAAAAATACTGAAAACATAAAGTATTCAAGCTTAGCCACTAATACCCTTAGTTTAATACAGACTTTTATGCATCTATAATGCTATAATCATTTGGATCATGATTTATGAATAAAAAATGAGATGAAACAAAGTTTCATATCACAAATCTCAAATCTCTTGTCCTCAAAGCATCAGCAGGTGAGGACAGGAGATTGAAATACAAGAAAAGGAAGAAAGTTCATTGTCTTGAAAACATGATTGACAATGAAAAATTTCAGTCTAAGCCTAACACTAACTCAATCTTTTACCAACAGGAATGGTCACTTGGCTGGGAACTGGAGAATACACCTTTCACTGTCATCTTAACTACTTTCTCTTTCTTCTGACAACATTAAGATTTGGGAAAGCACTTGCAGAACAATATTGTAAGGGCTATAAGCATCACAAGAATATGCTTAAGAGATCAAAACCTTTCAGGAATGAATTGAAATAGGTTCTTGTGAATTGTATTCTTTTCCTTAATCAAACCAGTCAGTTTCACCCTCTCTGCTATCAAATTTTGCAGCCATTCATCCATTGTGGGAATGAAAATATTCTTCCATTTCTGTGCATAAAATATTCTTGCTGCTCTCAACATAGTGCATGTAACATCAAAATTCCAAATTTATTTTTCAAGTTCTTTATCCATTAACCATAGTTTCAGCTCTTCAGTTTGTCTATGTATGTCTTCTTTAAAAGGACTTCTATATTATCAAGGAAACTATTAAGGATAAAAAATCTCCCTTTTTAATCTACTGTAGTTTGTTATCTCTTTTCTGGGAATGTTAATGTAACAGATTCAATAAATGTACTTTCAGCCTTGAGTTAAATCATTCTTTATTTAAAAGGTAAAGTTTTGTTTCTCCTCAAAGTGGCATTACTTGGAATTAATTTTGCCAATGCTTGAATAAATATTAGATGTCAATCTGTGAAAAGAACCATCAAGCTAATCAATAATATCATTGAAGAAAACTCTCCCAATCCCCAACTAAATGAATGTTAAAAATAACCCACCTTTAAAAGGAAGGGGACTCAAAGTGCAGAGCACTTAACAAACAGCAGGGAACAATTATACTCAAGCTGAAACTGACAGCTGCCAATTTAAATGAGAACAGGCTTGCAATCATTCCTCCAGAAAAATTGCCAAAGTAAAAAAGGAACTTTTTTAGATCCACTAAGTCTTCCTGCATTTGATAAAAAAATAATGTTAAGAAAGTCTATTCTACAACTTTTGCTAAAGGCAAACATCTTGCTTACTTAATATCTATTTAGCCTTATCACTAATTCAAAATTCTCCATGGAGGTTTATCTCCAACATTGAACTGGAAGTTCAGTGTCTTTGACAGTATTACATTTTTTAAATGAAGAAATACTGGTGACTCTTTGGTTCAGCAAATAAGGCACAATGCTTACCATTACCATCATTGATGAAGAAGAACTGATTCCATTATCCATCTTCACTTACTATTAGAAAGGTGTCATTTTATACAATGGACTGTGGAGCCTTCCATTAATTTAAATATGCAAATCTTCAACTTTTCTTCAGATATTTGCAAAGTACTACTACTAAATCTCTACTCAGCCTTCCTTTTTCAAGGCCAAAAACACTAATTTCTTCAACAATTGCTCATAGAATTTTCTAATCTCTTGTTCGACTTCAATAGCCTTTTTCCTGATCCTTGCATCCTTAAGGAGCAGTGTATAGAACTGGATATAGTAACTGAGGTTGGATCTCAGCAATGCAGAATAAAGTGGAAACTGCTTTGTTATGATTTGAAAACTATATCCAAGTTACTGTAGTCTAAAACTGTATTAAAATGGGGTTTTTTTCCCAACCATATCACACAAATTCGGTTTGAAAAGCAATAATTATTCCAAGAATTTTTACACAAATAATGTTATCAGATCAGGTATTTTAGCATTTGACTTATGTTCTCTAGATGAAGATTCTTTCATTTGTCTCTATTAAATATCTTTTTGCTATTCTCAGTCTATTTTTCTAATTAGTCAAGACTGCTTCAAATTTTATTTCTGCCTTGCTGTGAATCAAACTATTCATTTTTCAATTTATCTTCCTAATTTTTGCATTTGCTTGATTTTCTTACCCTTAATTTATCTTCCTTTGTTTAATTTGTCTGACTTGTATTTGCACTCTTCCCAGATTCCTTTCACCTTATTGTTACAATTGCTACTTAATGGGTAAAGCTGAACAACCACATCTTTTTTAAAGCACTGATTCCTACAAGAGTTTCTTCCTTTAAATGGTTTCTCTTTCCTGAATATTTTGTTTTATGTTGGACATTATTACATCCAACCATGGAAAAAAAACATTGAAATGGGCAACGTGCTATCACAATAAAAGCTAAACCTTTTCATCCTTATATTTCATCATTGGATGCTAGTAGATCAGGGACAGTCTAAATCACAATGTTCCATTCACCCATGTTGCGAACTCTTCTTTATCCCACAACAGAGGTGGGTTCCCACCAGTTCGCACCTATTTGGTAGAACCGGTTCATCAAATCTACCGAACCGGTTAGAAGAGATTCCACCAGTGGACCCGGAAAGCAGGCCACACCTACAGAAGAGGTTCCAAAAATTTTTGAAACCCACCACTGGTCCTTGGATATGATTATTCTACACTATCATGCTCCTATTTATAAAACTCAGTGCCTCTGTCAAAAGTAAGGATGACATCTGCGTTTGTGGTGCAATCAGAACATTGTGTATGTTGAAGTTGTTTTAATGCAAACCAAAGATGCCTTTAAAAAAAATAAGTTTACATCATATTCTTATGCATGCCAGTGCTGTGTGTGAAGTAATTTAAGGTGGTTCTGACAAGTGTCATTGGCATCTTCATATCCGGTCACATGGATGGCAAGCCACTCCCATCCGGTCACATGGGTGGCAAGCCACTCCCACAAAGGAGGCCACACCCACAGAGTAGGTTCGAACAATTTTTGAAACCTACCACTGTCCCACAAGTAAATGTTCATGTAAATTTTACGTGTGTGTGTGTGTGTGTGTGTGTGTGTCCATGTGTTTGTGTGTATAAATCCTATTAGGTATGTATCTTTTCCCCATATTAGATGAAAGGTCATAGCTCTGATAAATAGCTCTGATAAATAATCCAGAAGAGAAAATGAGTCATTATGGTCTACTTACATTCTGTCCATTGCAAAATTAATTAGGTTTCTTTCAGAACCAAATTTCTGATCTCAGATTGGTTTGGACCCTCCTCAAGTACTTTAGATTTAGGGAGATATTACGTTTGAAATGAAGCTACAGAATGACTCTTTGTCCTTTAGTTGCTATTGTCCACTTGAAGCATTAGGAGAAGAGGCAGCCAGCAAGAACATTTCTTGTTATTTCATTCTTTGCCTTGTTCAGTTTTCTGAGTTTGTTAATTAAAAGGATCCAGCATGGATTTATGAAGAAGAAATCCCGGCAGGCGAACCTAATCTCCTTTTGTGATAGAATTAACTGCTTGGCAGGTCAGGTAAATGCCGTTGATCTAGTATATCTTGACTTCAGCAAGGTTTCTGACAAAGTTTATCACAACATCTTTATTAACAAATGGCCGAGTATCGGTTTCGCAATTTAACCTTTAAGGGCACACACAGTTGATTCAAAAGCTGCACTCAAAGGGTAGTTCTAATTAGCCATCAAGAGATATTTTAAGTGAGGCACAGTTCAATGTTCAATGTTCATACATATCTGAATGAGGAAATCGCCAGAATGCTTACCAAATGTACACATGACACAAAGCTAGGAGGAGTATTTAATACCTGGAAGGAGAGGGAACTATTGAACCAGAGGTGGGTTCCTACCAGTTCGCACCTATTCGGTAGAACCGGTTCGTCAAATCTACCGAACTGGTTAGAAGAGGTTCCACCAGTGGACCTGGAAAGCAGGCCACACCTACAGAAGAGGCTCCAAAAATTTTTGAAACCCACCACTGGTCCTTGGATATGATTGTTCTACACTATCATGCTCATATTTATACCACTCAGTGCCTCTGTGAAAGGGAAGGATGACTACTGCGTTTGTGGTGCAATCAGAACATTGCGTGTGTTGAAGTTGTTTTAACGCAAACCAAAGATGCCTTTTAAAAAACAAGTTTACATCATATTCTTATGATGTAAAGCCGAGGTGGCGCAGTAGTTAAATGCAGCACTGCAGGCTGACTGCTAGATCAGCAGTTCAGCGGTTCAAATCTCACCGGCTCAGGGTTGACTCAGCCTTCCATCCTTCCGAGGTGGGTAAAATGAGGACCCGGATTGTTGGGGGCAATATGCTGACTCTCCGTAAACCGCTTAGAGAGGGCTGAAAGCCCTATGAAGCGGTATATAAGTCTACTGCTATTGCTATTGCTATTATGCATGCCAGTGCTGTGTGTGAGGTAATTTAAGGTGGTTCTGACAAGTGTCGTCGGCATCTTCATATCCGGTCACATGGGCGGCAAGCCACTCCCACAAATGAGGCCACACCCACAGAGTAGGTTCGAACAATTTTTGAAACCCACCACTGTATTGAACAGACTTATACGGACCAGAATGGAGGGAGAAAAAAAATAGAATGACATTTAACAGAAAAAAATAAAAAAAAATATGGATCTGGAAAAGAAAGATGAAAAGAAGTGTACACAATCTGAGAAATCTAGCTCAAGAGTACTTGGGGATGGATCACAAGATGATCCAATGTGTAAGCAATTGTGAAGAACAATAAGCTCCTGAGAAGCAAGACGGAGGCATAGAGTTTAGAGCACTGGAAGTGATTTTCCTAGTCTTCTTTCCTTGGTCAGCCCTTACTTGGACTGTTGTTTTCAGTTCTACACAACCCACTTCTAAAAAGACATTAATAAATTGGAATAAGTCCAAGAAGGGCTACCAGGATGATGAAAGAATTGGAAACCAAGTCCTATGAGAAACAATTAAAATCTACGTATGCTTATTTTGCAGAAGGGAACATGGGGACATGATAACTTATTTTCAAACATCTAAAGGTCTGTCACATTATAAAGCTCCGACTTATTTTCATTTGCTCCAGAGAGTAACACTACAGCTAATGAAATGAAACTTCAAACATGTCGATACAAATTAGACATTAAGCAGAACATTTGGATCACAAGAGCTGTCAACATTGGGAAAGGTAACTACATGGAGTGGTTTCTTTCACTTCATTGGAAGTTTTCAAGCAGAGGCTGGATTGTAACTTATCGGGGATGGTGTAGTGAATCCTGCAGTGTGGATTTGATGATCTCTTAGGTTTTCCCCAATTCTATTATTCTATATTTGTTACATCTAGAGTTTCTAATGATTTGGCTATGTGTACTCAAACCACTGTACTTCCTCTATCTTGGAATTCTGATGATAGAAAAACGATACATGATATTTTGAATATGGGAAAGGAGGAAATTGAAAACGAAACTGTATTTTACAATAGTGCTTTTAAATGTGAAAAATTTCTAGATGTGTGGACTTTAGCCCTAAAATTATCAGCAAAGCCATGGTGGTTGAGGAATTTGGAGAGTTGAAGTTCACAAATCAGAAAAAAATCTCAAAATTTTTTTTTTCTAGAAGAGCGGTGTCTCTCTTTCTCACACACACACACTTCAGAAATAATTTGACACAGAGAACACAGGAAAACCCCAGTCTAAAGTTTTGTATTCTCTAAATCTTATAAAGTAAATTAAAATACCTAGTAGCTCAAGAATAAAAAGAAAACAGGAGTTATATATAACAATATGTATGACAGATATGCCGAAGACTACTAAAGCACATCCATAAACACCAAATAGTATTTAGAAGAGACAATGAAAGCTCCTTAACTTGATAACATATGGATAGATTCAGCTCAGGGGTGGGTTGCAGGCAGTTCACAGCGGTCCTCGCGAACCGGTTGGTCGGCGAACCCATAAGTAAGTAAGTAAGTAACTTCCGGGAAGGTCGAAGGATCCACCTGCCCGCCCGCGTTTCTTACCCGGTTTTGACGAGTTCTGCGCTTCCACGCAGAACCGGTTGGAATGGGGCGAGAAACCCACCCCTGATTCAGCTATAGTTTCAATGGAAATTATGAGTATACTAGGCCAAACTAAATCCAAAAACACTAAATTCCTGGAAACCTGGCATTCAGACAAATAAGCAATTAATAGACACATAGAGATAAACTACATTTACACACCATTCAAAAGAGACAATAAAAAGTAAAGAAAATAGGCAGGAACTCATTCTTTCCAGATGTCTATTCCCAGATAATTAAGAGATTAACATCAGGCAAACAAACAAGCAGAAAACAATGTCCTAATCAAGGAAATATCTAGGAGAAAACTATACCCTCACCAACAATGGCAGGACAAACTACGGTATGTAAGCAAGGAGTAAACCCCACACTCACTTGTACTGATGACATAACCCAGTACAGATAATCCTTGACTTAAAACAGTTCATTTGGTAACCATTCAAAGTTGCAACGGCTCTGAGAAAAGTGACTTTTTCAGACAAAACTGATTTTTTTCAGACTTATGACCATTGCAGCATCCCCATGGGCACATGATCAAAATTCAGATGCTTGGCAACGGACTCACATTTATGATGGTTGCAGGGTCATGTGATCCCCCTTTAGTGACCTTCTGACAAGCAAAGTCAAGCGGGAAGCGAGATCCGCTTAACAACCAGGATACTAACTTAACCATTGCAGTGTTTCACTTAACACCTGTGGCCAGGCAGGTCATGAAATGGGGCAAAACTCACTTCACAAACGTCTCATTTAGCAACAGAAATGTTGGGCTCAATTGTGGTTGTAAATCAAGGACAACTTGTAGGTAATCAAATGTCTGCAAACAAACAACGTCCAAGAGAATCAAGGACTCCATAACTCTTTTGTGTTTCTCATGAAACCCTAATTGGTACAGGTCAGGGGTGGGTTCCTGCCAGTTCTAACCTCTTCTATAGAAGAGGTTCCACAAATCTACCGAGCCGTTTAGAACCGGTTCCAGCTCCCTCCCCCTACCCATCTGCACCACGCTTGCCCCGCCCGCCGCTCACTGATTGGCTGGCTCACCTTTCACCCCACCCGCCTCTAAGAGTCCTATCTAAACCTTAAAGTCTTAACACTGTCAAGTTTGAATACCCTTGGCGTTTTTTTTCTAAAGGGTTAGGGGTGCAAGGGTCTTGTAACTTGACAGCATTAAGACTTGTGTGCTTCAATGCCAGAGTTCCTGAGCCAACATGACTGGAAGAGGAATTCTCGGAGTTGAAGTCCACAAGTCTTAAAGCTGTCAATTTTGAACACCCCTGGGTTTTTTTCATAAAGGGTTAGGGGTGCAAGAGTTTTGTAACTTGACAGCGTTAAGACTTGCGTGCTTCAATGCCAGAGTTCCTGAGCCAACATGACTGGAAGAGGAATTCTGGGAGTTGAAGTACACAAGTCTTAAAGCTGTCAAGTTTGAACACCCCTAGGGTTTTTTTTCCCTAAAGGGTTAGGGATCTTGTAACTTGACAGTTTTAAGACTTGCGTGCTTCAATGCCAGAGTTCCTGAGCCAACATGACTGGAGGAGGAATTCTGGGAGTTGAAGTCCACAAGTCTTAAGGCTGTCAAGTTTGAACACCCCTAGGTTTTTTTCCCCTAAAGGGTTAGGGGTCTTGTAACTTGATAGCTTTAAGACTTGTGTGCTTCAAATGCCAGAGTTTCTAAGCCAACATTTTGGTTGCTAAGCAAGAGCGTTGTTAAGTGAGTTTCACCACATTTTACAAGTTGGCCATGCCCACCCAGTCACATGACTGCCAAGCCATTCCCACTAGGTCACATGGCTGGCAAGTCACTCCCACAAAGCAGGCCACACCAACAGAAGAGGTTCTAGAAAATTTTGAAGCCCACCACTAGTACACTGGTTATTTTCATGAGAAAGGAGTTAAAAGACTTGCTGCTACTTGCATCTACGATAAGTAAAATTCATGCATTCATTTAAAAAGACAAAGTTTCATGGAAGCATGAATGTATGGAATATTCTGTTGTCTTTAGTACTGTATGATATATATCAATAACAAGTTAGAGCAAGTGAGATATCATAAAGCATTTCACTATTAATTATTTTATTAATGATATCCTTTTGTAAAATTGTATTAATTTTACAAAAGGATATAACTTTGTGAATTATATGCTTTTGTAAATTGGGATTTTTTTTTCCCCCACCAGGAAGAAGTTGTGTTCCGCTGGTAGCTAAGTGAGAATCAAAGCTGGTATGTTACCTGAATTTTTTGTTCAAAAGTACGGAGAAATCCTTGAAGGTATTTCCTGCAACACATTTGCCAAATGAGCACTTAACAATTTTCAAAACCTGCAACAACCTACATAGCCTTCATGAATAATAATTTCTGGTAACTCACAATGGTATCAATATGTTTGGAAATGGAGATGAGGCTTCTTTTTAGTTTGGGATAAAAGCAAATCAGATTTTTTAAAATATCAATAGCAGTTAGACTTATATACCGCTTCATAGAGCTTTCAGCCCTCTCTAAGCGGTTTACAGAGTCAGCATATTGCCCCCAACAATCCGGGTCCTCATTTTACCCACCTCGGAAGGATGGAAGGCTGAGTCAGCCTTGAGCCGGTGAGATTTGAACAGCCGAACTGCAGAACTGCAGTCAGCTGAAGTAGCCTGCAGTGCTGCATTTAACCACTGCACCACCTCGGCTCTGAAGCCGTAAGGTAAGGGGTGACAATATCAAAAGGTGATAAGAGAAAAGAAAATGATAGTAATAAAGAAAAAAGGGGTTTAAAAACTGGAGGGAAAAAATATAAAAATATTATGAGATTGTTTTATACCCAGTTGGATTTTAGGTGAATTTCATGGAATAAAATAAGAGCAGCAACATGAATAATGTGAAAATATATAGATATATCACACAGAGAGGGGAAGAATTCTCACTCAAGGACACAATATTTATAGAGAAACTGAAATAATCACTGACAGAATTATCAATGCACTTTAACTTAAGTGAAGCCAAATGCTCACTTAGGAACATATGTCTGCACTATAAAATAGTATAACCAAGAAGATGAAGTTTGATTTTTAATATGACCTCCTCTTAACATTACAAAGTAGAAATCAATCATGGATAATACCGTATATACTCGAGTATAGGCCGACCCGAATATAAGCCGAGGCACCTAATTTTACCACAAAAAACTGGAAAAGTTATTGACTCTAGTATAAGCCTAGGGTGGGAAATGCAGCAGCTACCGGTAAATTTCAAAAATAAAAATAGATACCAATAATGTTTTTGAATATTTATTTCAAAGAAAAACAGTAAACTAGCGGTGTATTCAATGAAATACTTCACTCACCTCATGATGCTGATGTCCCGCTGTGATGATGATGTCCCGTGCAGCCGCGGGAGCGATGTCCCGCCTCCTATGACACACGGCACAGTGATTCCTATCATTGGATCACTGTACCAGAGGAGGTGGGACATCGCTATGTGGCTGCTTGCCATAACAAGGAGGAGGTGGGACATCGTTGCAGAGCGGCAGGAGGGGGAGGAAGGGGAATCGTAAGACAGCCCTGCATTACATTAGAACGTGAGGAGGGGGGATGGTGCGGTGCGCGCTGCGTGGCAAACTGACACAGAGGGAGGGGAAACTCACAGGGGCACTGGGCCATTCACGAGTGTCACCCAGCGGCATGGCCCCGCCCCCTTTTCTCCTCCATTTCGGGCAAATTTTTCACTGACTCGAGTATAAGCCGAGGCGGCTTTTTTCAGCCCAAAAAGTGGGCTGAAAAACTAGGCTTATACTCGAGTATATACAGTAATACATTTTAGATTACTCAGTGGAGGCTATCATCATAAGGCTAGAGTTTAATTGAACATTATATTTCCAAATCACATTCCTTTTTTTCCCCTCCTCCCCATTATTTTGTGTTCTATTCTTCCAAGTTTTAGTGAGGAGTACTTATCTTTGAATAAGATATTGGATGGTTACTTCACTCATTTGTTTAAAGAGATATACTCCTACCACCCAGAATCATGATCTTTATTCCTTAGCTGGTCCAAGGATACTCAGAATTACAACCATAGATTAAATAATACAAAGGATAAATTCTCTGCAGTGAAACCTATTCCCTGTATTTCCACATGACTCATTACTTTGAGTGCAACTTGTTTGAAAGATTTAAATGAAATTTAAAGGAAATTTCTAAAGAAATGGATTGGGTGTTTCCATCCCCCCCCCAAAAAAAAATCATGATGGAATGGATATTGACCACAAGCAAAATCTAGCAAGTACTTCATTGCATATTAAATACCACGGGCTCATTCCTAGAACTAGGCAGAAAGAAAAAAAAGAATCTTGCCATAGTTCAGCTTTGTTCTCAATATGCTGTGTCTGTCTGTGTGTGCATACACACAGGTATGTATGCACACACAGACAGACACAGCATATTGAGAACAAAGCTGAACTATGGCAAGATTCTTGTATGTATGTATGTATGTATGTATGTATGTATGTATGTATGTATGTAATGTATTGTATTGTATTGTATTGTATTGTATTGTATTGTATTGTATTGTATTGTATTGTATTGCATTGCATTGCATTGTATTGTATTGTATTGTATTGTATTGTATCACAACCCCTGGTATGCCCAAATATGGGATGGAGCATACTGCTTCCCTTTTTCTGTTTTTTGGCTCACCCTAGGAGCAGAAAGCCATTTTTTATGTTGCCTTTGTTACATTTGTGTTGCATTTGTGCTGATAAATAAATAAAGGGAAACTAGTATAGATCTAAATAGCTTGAAACTAATATATATGTATATATGTATATATGTATGTATGTACGTATGTGCGTATGTGCGTATATGCGTATATGCGTATATATGTATATATGTTTATGTATATGTGTGCATGTGTGTTTGTGTGCATGTGTGCATGTATGCATATATATGTATGTATATGTATGTGTATGTGTATGTGTATGTGTATGTGTATGTGTATGTGTCTGTATGTGTCTGTATGTGTCTGTATGTGTCTGTATGTGTCTGTATGTGTCTGTATACATACACACACACACACACACACACAGAGAGAGACACACAGACACATAGACACATAGACACATAGACACATACACACATACACACATACACACATACATACATACATACATCTTTGGTCTATCTGCCTGCAGTCTGACACCTTAATCAATTTACATGCTGGCTCTCAAATGATGGATGGAGAGAAAATGCCACACACTCTTAAAAAACACCACATATTTTAACTGCATAAATGTATCAATAATTAAATAGGGGGCTGCAGCTTATGTGATCTCTCAATATAAACCATGTTGGCTACAGTGGAAATGAATCAACGCTAGCACCCTTGTTTTCAGACAAAACCTGTTTTAATGGGCAAGGTTAAAGAATGGATTGTTTGTTTTCCAAACTTTATCATCATAATGTTCACGGCTGGAAGATGGATAGGTTTTTCAGAAACATTTGCCAAACTCTCAGCTTTCAAAGTGTCTCACAACAGTTCAACAAGAGATGAAGGTCCTACCCTCAGGGAAACAAGCCCAAAGAGAAAATAAATAAGGGGAAGAGAACAGAGGTAATATTGCCAAAGAAGAAAATACTACTTCAAGGTCAGAATTAAAGCAGCTGTAAACCATACGCTTAGATTGGTAATATCTTTTTGTGTGTCTCTTGTTGTTTAAATACAAATTTTTGGGACTTGGCCCCTGATCAATGGAAAAGTCTGAATTAAGACCTTCCTTTTAATTAACTCAAATGTGATTTTTTTTTCTTGACCAAACCATTCTGCCATTAGCAAGGCAATCCTTTCTCCTAATTGCCCATCGAAGGGGAGAATTGGGGCTTGGGTAAGAGGGCCTGGATAGGCAGCATGTGGCGTTGAGTATATTATCCTACCATACAATATTTATTTATTTGAGCAATTAATATAGTTGCACATCTTATTACAGTAATTCGCAATTCGCAATTTAACGAGCTTATATGCCGCCCAATCCCGGAGGACTCCGGGCGGCTTACAAATACGAAATAAAATAAAATAACACATAGGGGAAAGAGACAAAAACAGTTTAAAAAACACAACATACATTTGGCATAGCTGGGGGTTGGACCTGATTTAAAAATCAGCAACCCCAGGCCTGTCGGAACAGCCAGGTTTTGGTGGCTTTTTGGAAGGCCACGAGAGTGGGAAGACTCGGAATCTCTGCTGGTAGCTCGTTCCACAGGGCCGGAGCAGCTACAGAGAAGGCTCTCCCCCGAGTGGTCACCAGCCGGCATTGTCCGGTCGACGGCACCCGGAGGAGGCCTAGCCTGTGGGTTCTTATCGGACGTTGGGAGGTGTGTAGCAGGAGACGGTCTCTCAGATATCCAGGTCCAAGGCCATGTAGGGCTTTAAAGGTAATCACCAGCACTTTGTAGCGCGTCTGGAGACCAATAGGGAGCCAGTGCAGCTCGCGGAGGATAGGTGTAACATGGGTGTACCGATATTGCTCGCGCGGCTGCATTCTGGACCAACTGTAGTCTCCGAACACTCTTCAAGGGCAGCCCCATGTAGAGTAACTCTAATGTTAGTGGAGAAGGGACAAAGGCCTCCCAATTTCTAATTATTTTTCTTCTGTATACCAAGTTATTCAGTTTTATTAAGTTAATTCACTAAAATTTAAAAAAAGAATGTTTTTTAAAAGAGTACCATCATATTTGAATAGGTATAGAGGTATGCCAGTATGGAACTTTTGATGAAGATATGTTATTTGGATTTCCTTCCAACTGAAAGGAATGCTAATACATTGTGGATGAGATATTCACACCATTCGATAATAGGAATATGTCCAAAATTCTTTCCATCTGAATTTCTCCATGGATATTGGAATGCTGTTGTGTAACTTTAACTGTTGAATGAAGGATTATTGTATAAGATTGTGTATGATTTATAATTTCAAGTTATTTTAATCTAAAACTGTCTTTTATATACATATGTTTTCAAGCTACATAGTTTGGTAAAAATGGAAGAAGAATATAAACTGAAAGAATTAAGAAAATACAAATAACACAAAGGTTATGTTATTTGCTAAGAGAATCCATGGAAAAACAAATTAATAAAATGGTCTATCAACCATTGAACAAATATGTTAATACAGAATTATAAGTATCTCTCATATACATCTGTGACATATAATTTCAAAATTACTCAGTTATAGTTGCTTAATTTTTAAATGACATTCTAATGACTAATCAAACTATAATCCTAGTGTGTTGATATTACACTTTCATATCTTAGAATGAAAAGAGAAATGCCAGATTTTATGCCACATAAAATGTCCATAATTAATCGGAACTCTTAAATCTGACAGGACACAAATTTTGAAATCAGTGGCACAAAAGCACAATGTTTCAGTCAAGGGACTATTTTATAGCCAAAAAATGAAATATATGTTTGAGTCAGAACAACATCTCACTTGTACCTTTTATTTTAGCCTCCATTGGAAATAATAACTGCACACCTGTGTGTTTGTTCATCCAGTCACGCCAATATTTCCAATATGTATAACTGCAATTTATCACTGATACCATTTAAATGCTCTTCTATTACCAGCCTTTATAAAGAAGGAAAGTGGCCCTGAATTTAATATGAATTTTTTCTGTTCTTACTAAAGTATTTTTATTGAATCCAACTATCTAATTTCAAAAGCAAATTAGAAAACAGTCTGCCTTTCAAATGAATATTGTCATCCTCTAAATGAATTATAAAGACCTATAGGTGAATACTTCGCTCAGAATTCCTCTTTTTTTTAACAGAAAAGATTTAGACATAAAAATAGCAATAGCAATAGCAGTTAGACTTATATACCGCTTCATAGGGCTTTCAGCCCTCTCTAAGCGGTTTACAGAGTCAGCATATTGCCCCCAACAACAATCCGGGTCCTCATTTCACCCACCTCGGAAGGATGGAAGGCTGAGTCAACCCTGAGCTGGTGAGATTTGAACAGCCGAACTGCTGAACTGCAGTCAGCTGAAGTAGCCTGCAGTGCTGCATTTAACCACTGCGCCACCTCGGCTCTGTTAAAAAAGAGGAATTCCTAAAATTGCCCAAAGTGTTTGTGCAATATGCAGTTGTAATGTTTCATGCAGTAATTACGGTAGTATGTTAAAAATAGAGATGATAATGCTGTTGCAATCATCATTATGATTCACCCTAATGCAATATTGTTCATGTAACCAATGAAGGCATAATGGGAGAAAAAAATACAACTTACCTGTTTTAGGGTCAACAGAGAAATACGGTTGTCCCTGAAGAATACTATAAACTACTCGGGCACTATTTCCATAGGTGGGGTCATCTGCATCTGTAGCTGTTACCTGAAGGACTGATGTTCCTGTCATAGTCAAAGAAACATGATTCAGCTTCAATGTACAGATTTTTAAGTAATTGAATTGAATTGAATTTATTATATTTCTATGCCGCCCTTTTCCCCGAAGGGGACTCAGGGCGGCTCACAACTCAAGTCAAGGGGGGGGGGGTACAAATAAGGGGGAAAAAAGAACACAAACAAAACAATGCCACAATTTAAAAACACACAACAACCATACCATTCGAGAGGGGACAAAAGCTCATTAGCCCCAGGCCTGTCGGAATAGCCAGGTTTTAAGGGCTTTGCAGAAGGCCTGGAGGGTGGTGAGGGTACGAATCTCCATGGGGAGTTCGTTCCAAAGGGCCGGGGCAGCCACAGAAAAGGTCCTCCTCCGAGTGGTCGCCAGACGGCATTGGCCAGTGGATGGAATTCGGAGGAGGCCTAATCTGTGGGATCTAATCGGTCTATTGGAGGTAATTGGCAGCAGGCGGTCTCTCAAGTACCCAGGTCCAATACCATGAAGGGCTTTATAAGTGACGACTAGCGCCTTGAAGCGTATCCGAAGACCAATAGGCAGCCAGTGCAGCTCGCGGAGGATAGGTGTAATGTGGGTGTACCGAGGTGCACCCACAATCGTTCGCGCGGCTGCATTCTGGACAAGCTGAAGTCTCCGAATGCTCTTCAAGGGCTGCCCCATGTAGAGCACGTTGCAGTAGTCCAGTCTTGAGGTCACAAGGGCGTAATGTACATACAGAATGTAATGTACATTCTGATGCTTTTTTCAGTTCAGTAAGAAGACTTATAGTAAATATAATCTTTCATTAAGCCACTGACCATGATTTGTTAGCTTTATAATCATCTTTTTTTTTAGATGTTTAAGGTGGATTATATCTGGATCTCTCTTCATTTTATCACAACAATAACCCTATGAGTTGTGTTGGAATGATTTCAACTCATTTCTGTCGGAGCATGCTGACCTTCCTCATTTATCAGTCAGAA
Organism: Thamnophis elegans; assembly: GCF_009769535.1. Taxonomy (NCBI): domain Eukaryota; kingdom Metazoa; phylum Chordata; class Lepidosauria; order Squamata; family Natricidae; genus Thamnophis; species Thamnophis elegans. Next base: position 83,182,270 of record NC_045546.1, read on the forward strand.
GTCTCATATCCAGGAAGCCACCATGGGCATCTGCCCAACAACTTTAACATCGATTCCCAATGGAAAGCCCAATGGGGCGCTGAATGCTCAGAGATAGGAAGACATATAAATGACCCCAGAAAAAATGTTCCGGGCTTTGAACTACCACATCAGCAATGGACCATCCTGAATAGCATTTGCATCTCACACAACGTCTGGAGACACTGTATAAGTGGAGCATAGTATCCCCCCCCCCTCAGTGTGATAGCTGGATCCTATGTCAAACTGTACATCACATCATGATAGGATGTAAGCTGAGGGCATATATCTGTCCAGTATCTGTTTTTTTTTAAAAAAAAATATAAACAATGCTATACTTTAATGATTAGATAACCTAGACATTGGTATTTAAACATAGATCTTTTTAACATTTAGCAATAGCAATAGCAGTTAGACTTATATACCGCTTCATAGGGCTTTCAGCCCTCTCTAAGCGGTTTGCAGAGTCAGTATGTTGCCCCCACAGTCTGGGTCCTCATTTTACCCACCTCGGAAGGATGGAAGGCTGAGTCAACCTTCAGCCGGTGAGATTAGAACCGCTGAACTGCAGATAACAGTCAGCTGAAGTGGCCTGCAGTACTGCACCCTAACCACTGCACCACCTCGGCTCTATATTTTATTGTGTTTTATTAATCTAGGAGTAATGCTAATATCTACTGCTGGCCCATGCATGATATGCCATATGCTAAATAAATAAATGGATTGGAGTGAAAAGCAGAAGAGAGTTTCTGTTGACTAGAATGTGGATCTCAACAATCACCGCAGCACACTGGATATTGCTGCTCTTTCAAAGAATATGAAAGCAAAAAAGCTCAGAAACTGGTCATTATAATGATTATGTGTAAACTAGTCATTGTTTTTTCACTGATAGCCCATGCTCCCTCTATATTTTGGACCTTCATTTCTGTTTGCAATTCCACAAGAAAAAAAGGCCAATGTTGATGGGGAGACTTACTATATACTAACAATTAAAAAAAAAACACACACACAACAGATTCTAAACTACAAAGCTTTGAAAGTAAGCTATGCTCAATAACACGACGTACTAGAAAGTCCTTTATTTGTTTGTGCAAATCTAAATTAAGGAAATAATTCCAACTAATGGTGACAAACTCTGAAACAACAGGGGGAGGGGAGGGGGGAATGAAAATTGCATTATTGAGAAAAAAACACATTTAAGCCCTGTAATAAGATTCCATGAAAGTACATTCCAAAACAAGAGTCATACTGCTCATTAAACAATATGAAGTGATCACGCGGCTTGTAATTGTGCCGTAGTGTAGTGAATGAGCCACCAGTCTCCCCTCTGGATGCTAGTTTGGAGGAGGAGAATAAATCGATCCCCAGCACCTCTGGGGAAGACAGGACCGTGAGCCTGGTGGTTGTTGGAGTAGAAGACCAGGGAGCAGAGGGCTCCTACTCGATGAAGCTACTGCAACTGGCTGAACTTGAGTAAAGGTAACTTTACAGGAGGTAATTACACTCAGCTGGTGGCAATTAGGCTCCTCTCAAGACTATAAAAGGAATCCTTGTGTACACACCTCCTTTTGCAGGAGTCAACGCATGCACTAATGTTGGAGAACTGTGGTGTTAGCTTGGGAGGCTGGATTGCTGCCAAGGCTTGTCTGTACTGGATTGCTGCCAAGGACCTGTCTGTCTGTTAATAAACTCCGTAAAGTATCTTTGGCTCGGAGTGCTTTGGTGTGGGATGCAACTCCAACAAGTTAGCTTGGAGGCTCCAGGCAGGCCGCGAGAAGAGCCGCCAGTAGTCAATGAGGATGAGGAGGTGGCAACACCCCTCCCCCAGATCAAAGGGCATGCAGGGCTGAGAGGTGACAGGAAGAACTCCACTTGGCCAGGTTATTCGCAAGGAGGCAGCCTCCCCCATTGTGAGGAACTGTACCAGCATTAACTATTTAAGCCTGCCCAAAGAGAAGGATGTTGCTGGAAGAATGTGTTTTGCTTCCTGCTCCTGCCTCCTGTGTTTCTTGCCTTCGGAGTCATGCTTGGACCTTAGATGGATGCCATAACTTTGTCCCTTGACTGGTGGATTACTCCTAGCCTTAAACTCTTGTCTTGCTGTGTGTAGTAATTCTAGTCACAAAAGGGCATGAATAGCCTTTAGGAAGCTTGTAGAGTGCTCTGGGGGAGGGGGGGAATGAGCAAAAAACGCCCTGTTTTTCACAAAAACTGGCCCATTTTTGTCAAAAAGGTCATTCATAGCCTTGAGGAGGCTTTCAAAGTGCTCCTGGGGACTGAGGGGAGGGGATGAGCAAAAAATGGCCCATTTTTTACTCATTTCTGCCCTCCCCGGCCCCCAGGAGCTCTCTGAAAGCCTCCTAAAGGCTATGCATGGCCATTTTGGTGAAGGGGGCGGGGTTCCAGGAGGCAAAAAAATGCTGTATTCAGTGTATAAGACACGCCCAGATTTTCAGCTTGTTTTTGAGGGGAAAAGGTGCATCTTATACTCCAAAAAATACAGTATATCATTTTATGAGTTCTTTGCAATTCAGCACAGAAAAATTCATCCGACACTATGATTGTGGACTCACTAGAAAGTTCCTCAGTCTTTCAAGGATGGTTTTGAGCCACACAGAACTAGCAATAGGAAAGTAAATAGAAAAAAGAAGTGCCTCTGAAATTTCTTAGAAGTATTTCACACATTTTGATAAACAGGAGGGTTTTTTTTTTTACACTAGAAGTATTTGAAATGTGGATTTACAGGTGGATGTTGTGTATAATTTGGGTTGATAAAATCAGAAATGAGGAGATGATGAGCTGCCTGGGAAAGCCAAGGGAAATCATCAAAACCACAAAAAGTGAAAATTAAAATATTTTGGACACGTGATGCAACACCCAGAAAAATACGGCATACTTCACTTTATCTTCCATGGAAAGATTGAAGGCAAATGAGGCCCAGGCAGAAAAAGAACATCATGGCTTCAAAATCTAAGCGACTGGTTTGGACAAAACTCAACAGCACTTTTTCCTGTGACTGTTAATAAAAATAAGATCGCCACCTGATCGCTAATGTCTAATGACAGATATGGCCCAAGAAAAAAGGAGTTTTTTAAAATTAAAAACAAAAAAGACTAAAACAGCCCTTTTCTCTTGTAACACATAAATGCTTAAATTAGTCAAAGTACGGTTAACTTTCTAAATTGTTTCCTTACGTGTTTTTTTTTAGAAATTTCAGCCTCCATGTGATATATTCCAACACTTAATTTCGAAAAAGCGAGGTGAAGTGCTTTAAGGGTAGACAGGAGGACTGAAAATTATACAGTAGATACATTGAGTGAAATGAAATCCTTGACCCCTAAAGCAAAATGTGTAATGAATAGTTGAGATGATTTAGAAAGATGTTCTACAAAGACTTCTTATCTTTTCTTTTTTTTTATTACTAACAAGTACTATTATATGGTTAGTAACTGATTGCTGCGAAGATGCTTGGATTTGAAGAGAAATAATGACCCACAATGACTGTTTCAAATTCCTTTGGGGCTAAGCTCCCTGCCACATCTACTGTTCAGGAATTACTGATAATTATCAGAATTACTGTCAGGAAATAACTGGAAGGAGCTATGAAACACAGGATTTTGATGTGTCTCATACTATTCCTCCTTTCTCTTGTTCATGAAGAGGTGCTAACAGACTTTGTTACATCTTTCTGGAATACACACACACACACACACACACACACACACACACACACACACACACAGACATATTCAGAAAAGGGAAGAGACATGCCTGAGCACTGGAAATCACATTATAATATGTTTCCTTATAGATGGCATTTAGATCCTAAAAAATTAGCTTGTATGTATCTAAATTTACAACCCAAATGCTGGAGATGTGATTGTGCTGATGCAACATATTATCATATATGGTGGACTTATAAAAAGGTCAAAGCATTTTAGATAGAAATATGGTGGATTATGCAAAATATTCTCAAAAAGAGGATAAAGTTTACTCCTCAGTTATTCTTGTTAGGTATAATTACAGACTGTACAGTTATAGAGACTAATTTGATTCTGAATTTAACAATGGCAGCAAGACTGTTGGTGGTGCAGTAGTAGGAAGATTTGCCTACTATTCAAGAATGTACGTTAAACCTAACAAACTTAGCAGAGATGGCTAAAATATCAGCATACCTCAAGGACCATTCAGATGAGAAATACAAGCTGGAATGGAGAAGATGGATTGACTACATTCAAAATAAATATGGGACTAAGAAACTCCAGATAGCTTATGAATGAATGAAGAAGGAATGTTACAACTTATCTAAAGTTAGCTTTACAAAAGGGGAGTTAAAATACAAGTGAGGGATGATGCTAAAGTTAGTTTATTTTAGTATATGATTGCTAAATGTTTATACCCTGTATTTGCTCTGGGAGGTTGTGGGGGAGTGGGAGGGGATGTGGGGTCGGGGGGGAGGAGGGAGGGAAGGCACATAATTGTAAAACTCTTTAAAACTTTTAATTAAAAAATATATATATATATTTCCTTGGGGATCCTATATGGCAATGGAACTGCTTTTTCTTCAGTTTTGCCAACCAAAACATAAACCCAAAATTTACCTAAGCACCATAAATTTGTCAAAATCTTGAACCAGTGTCTGGAGGCTTTAAGGATCTAGATTAAACCAAATGAGATCCTATCGATTTGGAGTTGTTGATTATTAATAAACAGCAAGACTGTTACAAATGCCACTTCATTGAAACAATATGGTGTATTAATTTACAACATAATTAAATGAAACTAGGCAACCCAATCACATCAATTCTAGCGGTTATTCTCAATGGGAATCTCCTGAAGCTAATGACTCATAACTTGGGGGCAATGATTCCCCTAAATTCCTGGATCTCATTAAAACAGCAAGTAAAAAATTGTCACAATTGGCCTTCACCCAGCTTCATTTGTAATAGTGCTTATGACTCACTTTAGACCTGAATGCCCTGGTGTCAGTAATTCAGTACCCAGGCAGAGAACTGAAATAGATAGTGCATGGGTCTGCCTTTGGAGGCAATCCAGAAGCTATTGCTGGTGCAGAATGTAATGGCTAGGTTATTGAGGGGAGTATCAAAATGTGGGTTATTATCTTTAAATCCCAATATGTTGAAGGGATATATCACACAATTTCTTCCCAAGTCCAGTTGAAGCTACCTGCTTTTTTCCCCTCTGAGTTTATGGAGAGTGGGCCAGATAACAAGCAATGTTATCATCCCAGCAATGCCTTACAGAACATCTGGAATTCCCTTTCCTCAGAGCTACATGGGTTACTCAAATCTCACTGGGTTGTTTTTTTTTGCAAACGAGTGAAAAGCATTTTATTTGCAGAACTTTTCAGCTCTCGGTTATAGCTAGCTGTTTATGTACTTATGTGGGCCCTACCCACTCTCATGGCCTTTCGCAAAGCCATTAAAACCTGGCTTTTCCGGCAGGCCTTGGGCTGTTGACCCCTTGATGGTGGTCCAGCCCTGTCTGATTGGGTGTCTGTTGTGTTCCTTTTTAACTTGTTGTGTCCCATTATTTTAATAATTCTTTTCAATCCTTTTTTCGTTTCTGTAAGGCGCACGGAGTCCTCCGGGATTGGGCGGCATAGAAATTCAATGAATGAATGAATGAATGAATGAATGAATGAATGAATGAATGAATGCTTCTATTTCATTTGCCAAGTTTTGTGTTTTTGTATTTTTTTCATATAATCAGTTCATTGTTCTAGATATTGCAATTCAAAAATCCATAAACATTTTTTTAAAAATATTGGTCTTTATAACACCACATTAAAAAATGTATATGTTATATGAAATCAAAACAGAGCAATAGTAGGAGAACCCTATCTGGAATGAGTATCTTCTCACTTATTTTACAATTGTTACCCATCAAGTGCCCATTAGGACGTCAGTTAAATATTTGTTTATATAGGTAGGGAAGGAGATAGGGATGTCAGACAGTAAGACTGATAGATGATAAATAAAAATATAAGGTGTCACTCATAGTAGTGAGTGGATCCATCTACAATTTCAATTTTTCCCCTCCTCCTTCCCCCCTTCTCTCTCTCTCTCTCTCTCTCTCACACACACACACACACACACACACACACACACACACCTGTGCATACAGAAAACAGGCTCACAAACAGATCTACAGGGTAAGAAAAGTAACTCAGACACCTGATTCTGAATCAGGTGCTGAGGTGGCGCAGTGGTTAAATGCAGCACTGCAGGCTACTTCAGCTGACTGCAGTTCTGCAGTTCGGTGGTTCAAATCTCACCGGCTCAGGGTTGACTCAGCCTTCCATCCTTCCGAGGTGGGTAAAATGAGGACCTGGATTGTTGTTGGGGGTGATATGCTGACTCTGTAAACCGCTTAGAGAGGGCTGAAAGCCCTATGAAGCGGTATATAAGTCTAACTGCTATTGCTATTGCTAATTGCTTAAATTTTCTGGATTGTAAGCAAGCCTTCAAAAGTACACAACGTAACTGGCGCTGTTCATTTTTGAGTAGAAAATCCTGAAGACAACTCAGTGAAGCAATAACTATTCCTTTTGGTTCTTGTGTCCCAAAATTTCTGTGTATCATATCTCTTTTTTTTTACAGAGACCTATAGCACAAATATCATTCTTTGAAAAGATTTTTTAGCTTTTCAAATTCCAGTAAGTTCTCAATTTGACTGATGTCCCTTCCTGAATTAATCTACAAACTGACAACTATCCACCACTTTCATACTTTGAAAAGACACTTGGTTCAAAAACATTTATTAAAACCATTATTTTTAAAAGAAGAAAAGTACTTTTTCTATCTTTACAAATAACAAAGAAAAGTGGACAGAAAAATACAGGAAAAAAAAGAAACATATTATTATGTTTCGTATAAGAAATCACTTAGAGTAGTTTTCGAATAGATCGTTAAACTCTGAAGGCATAAAATAACATTGATCAGTTTTTACATTATGCTGATAGCTAGTCAGCTCAAAAAGAGAAAGGAAATTCAATTCGCTAATCCAAGATTATAAATGTATGGTTACACTCTCTTTTCAAAACTGAAGGGAGTTAACTTTTTTTGCTTCTGTCATGCTCAGAGTTCCCTATTATTTTTTCATATAACCAGTTCATTGTTCTACGTATTGCAATTTGAAAAATCCATAAGCATATTTTTTAAATGGTCTTTATAACACCGTATTAAAAAACTTATGTTATATGAAACCAAAACAGAGCAATAATTAGGATAAGCCTATCTGACATGATCGTCCCCTTACTTATTTTACAATTCTAGCTTACTGAAGGTAATATTCAGTCCCTTTGAAACATTGCTGGGTGTTCTGACCCCCCTCTTTGCTTATTCACAAACGACAGCCAGACAGAACTTCAAAGGAAATATCTTTATCAGTCCTGGCTCACGCTGGCTGCGAGCCCAAAATAAACATAGATAAAGTCTCTGGCAAAAAGTTACACAGCAAATGCAAAAACAAAACTCTTACAGCAAACCAGGTTTACAGAAAGCAAATCACTTATCCAAGTGCCTCTTTGAATCACGAACTCAAACAGGAACAGAACTGAACTCCCGAACAAACAAACGATGAATGACGTTGACTTCTGCAACTAAGGCGTGGCACCATCAGTCTTTTATCTGCAGAAGACGACCCTAACGAGCAACAGCTGCTCATTATTCCTACATCCCGAAACAACTCACAGCAAGCTTCTGCTGAGTCACAACAGCTTCGGATGTCTAATACATGTGAAAAATAGTTTGTTGAATTACTGTGTGTTTCCCTGTGTGTGTATTCTTTAATCTAAGTATTGATTAATGAGTATGGGACACTGCCATGGTAGAGACTTCTGAATGCTGATAGCTGAAAATACAAAGGATATGGAAGCTGTAGTAATAAATGTTGAACAGCAAAGTGAAAAAAAAATGGAACCAAAAATTTAAAAAAACACCAAACTAATGACAACAGGTACAACAACCAACTTTAGAATTGCCAATGAAGATGTCACAGAAGTTGATAGTTTTTGTCTTTGAGGATCAATTATCAATAGTAAAGGAACAAATATATTAAGCTGCAGACTACCACTTGGCAGATCAGCCATGAAGGTCTTTAAATCTTTTTAGCACTAAGCACGGCAAGATACTGTGTAGGAATACAGGCAGAAGACTGAGTACATCTATAAATATCACTTAGAAACTAGAAGATATAATGAAAACTCCTTAATCTCACAACACATTGACAAACTTAACCATAGTTTCAACTGAGAAACTGTGAGCATCCTAAACCCAGCTAAGTCCTAAAATCATAAGGAATTCCTGTTACCTTGGCACTCAGAAAAAAAAATCAGCCATCAAGAGGCACATAGAAATAAACAACATTTGCATGCCGAAAGAGCCAATAAAAAAATTAAAAAGGAAAGAAAAAGACCAGAACTTCTCCTCCCCAGCAATCAACACCCAGATAGGTAGAAATTAATACCAGGATTAACACCAGAGAAACACTTGAAGGCTAAACAATACCCTAGTTAGGGAACTATCAACCCAGACAAATAAATCAAGCAATAAATAGCCTAATGGTGGAACTACCAAGAAAAAAAAAAGAACATTCCCACCAGCTCTGGCAGGGCATGCTACTGATTATAAACAGAGAGCAAACTCCAATTATTTCTAATTTGAGGATATTGCCTAGTCCAGTGATGAAACTGGAAAACGATCAAGATCAAGAAAACGATCAAGCTCAGAGAGCCCCAAAAACTTCAGAAAAACCTTTAAGTGGTTTATGGTTTATGGTTGGTTTATCATCATTATTAAACTTGTATGGTGCCCTATTCCCAGAAGGGACTCAGGGCGGCTAACAAACTCATAGGGAAGGGGGGGGGTAACACAACGAAAGCAAAACAAGACAAATAATTACAAAAAAATATTAAAACTTCGCAACAGGCGCACCAATTCGAGTGGGTCTGGGAACTCATCAGCCCCAGGCCTGCCAGAACAGCCAGGTCTTAACGGCTTTGCGGAAAGCCAGAAGGGTGGTGAGGGTCTGAATCTCCATGGGGAGATCGTTCCAGAGGGCCGGAGCAGCTACAGAGAAGGCCCTCCCCCGGAGGGTCGACCATCGACACTGGCTAGCTGACGGAACCCGGAGGAGGCCTAATCTGTGGGATCTAATTGGTCGTAGGGAGGTAATTGGCAGGAGGCGGTCTCTCAAGTACCCAGATCCAATATCATGTAGGGCTTTAAAAATAACGACAGTGCTATGATGTTTTTATACCTTCGGAGATTAAAACTGTGCACGTCCTGGTATTCCCTGTGACATATTACAGAAGCAAAGATTGAAATTGAAGAATCGGGCTAGGCAAAGTATTGATGCTTTCGAACTTTGGTAATGGAGAAAACTCATGAGAATACAGCAGTCAGACAACAAAAGAAATAAATGGGTCATCAAAAAGAAGTGACCAGAATCGAATGATCCTATTTTATATGAAGACCTAGCTCTCTGGAAACAGTGGAAAGAAAAGAGAAGGATCAGCAACAAGGTATTTGAGTTCACGATTGGAATACGTGAAAGACTACATTCAGGATATATTGTCATGGAAAAAAATCAATGTGGTCACTAGGAGTGTCAAAACAATGGAAATCTGTTCTGACCCCCTCCTCCGTCCAGTAACGAATGCCGAGACAAGCTTAACTGGAATGTACTTTAATAGCAAGACCCCAAGACCTCGGTGGCTGAAAGCCAAGCATAATAAACAGATAAGGACCTTGGCAGCAACTCAGACAAACTCAGGCAGCAATAAACACAGATAAGGCTTGGCAGCAATCCAGCCTGCCAAGCTCCCAGTACTGTCCTCCGACATTCAATCCTGAGTTGACTTCTGCAAAGAGGGGCATGTGCACAAGTAGCTTTTTTATAGTCTGGAGAGGAGCCTAATAACCACCAGCTGAGTACAATAATTGCATAATTGTTCCTGATGCCTAGTAGCTCTTCGATGGCATGCCTCCAGGAACAATTCACTATTGGCCTCCAGCTCACTCTCCCTTGTCTCCTCCCCACTGGTCCAAGGCTCAGGTGCCTCCTGGTGGCCAACCAGCCTCTCTGCACCCTGCTCCGAATCGGAACCCTGTCCAGGGTCCTCCACATCCTCCAGGGCCGACTCATAGGGCACCTCGCTGTCGGAGTCTGGTGGCAGCTCCAACAGCACCTGCTGGGCCACAAGAGAAATCTATCTATCACTCAATCAATCAATCAATCACTCAAGGATTTCAGCAAGTTTTTTTCCTGTTTTTCAGTGCTGGAGATTTCCTGGTTCCAAATATTGATAACAGGGATTGACTCTAAGACTTTTCCATGCAAAGCAAGATTGTTATATAAAAGCATCTAAGAATATAAAAGCATCTAAGAATTGAGTTCAGGCTAAAACATGCTTCCCAGTCATAATTAGAAGAAGCAATAACTGAACATTGTGTTTTGAGTCTATTTACCATAAAATAAGTAGAGCATTATTTTCATGCATAATTTGCAAATAGGCACTTTTTACAGCAGTTCTTCGCCAAAGAAAAACACTGTTGCTAATCCGCATCATTTCTTAATAGGGAGAAAGAAGGAAGAAGAAGATGATGTTTCTGAAGCATGACTGCGAGGAAAAAAGTTCACACGACCCTTTGCTGATAGCAGGAGAAAGTGGTGGCATACAGGCTCTTGATTTTGAGGATGACATTGAAATGCTCTTCAACAGCCTCCTTACTAAATAGATAATGAGTGCCTGAAAAGGCAGAAGAAATTGCGAAAGTCAAAGTTTGTGCAGACGGAGACGGAGAACACTAAGAAAAAGGTTTTCTTTACAAGTTCCATTAGAAATTAAAATTATTTCAGGGTCATGTAGCAAATTTTCAGTCCAAAGAAATGAATGATAAGGGTGACAAGAGGGATGCACAACAGTGCATAGCAAATCTGTATTCTTTTCTCACTTTAATTCATCCTTGATTTGCTACCCACCTTTCCAATTAACATTTGCTGATGTCATCATGAGTATACTAAATGACATTAAGAATGCTAATGCAGGTCGTTCTCATTTAGCAACTGCCTCATTTAGTGCCTGTTAGTAATTGTGACAAGGATGAAAAAGTAACTTTGCACATTTATAACCTTCACAGGACTGCAAAGCAAAGCTACCTGAGAGACCGTCTCCTGCCATTTACCTCCCAGAGACCCATAAGATCACACAGACTAGGCCTCCTCCGGATTCCATCTGCCAGTCAATGTCGGCTGGCGACTCCTCGGGGGAGGGCCTTCTCTGTAGCAGCTCTGGCCCTATGGAACAATCTCCCCGTGGAAATCCGGACCCTTACTACCCTCCCGGCCTTCCGCAAAGCAACCAAGACCTGGCTGTTCCGGCAGGCCTGGGGCTGTTGATTTATCCAGCCCCATTCTAAGCTATATGAATGTTGTGGAATTTTAATGTTCTTTTTAAATTTTTATGTGTTCCCCCCTTCCTTTTTATCTGTAAGCCGCTCTGAGTCTCTCGAGAGTGGGCAGCGTACAAACCCCATAAATAAATAAATAAGTAAGTAAATAAGTAAGTAAGTAAGTACAGGGTGGGGCATAACCTTTTCCTAGGGGGTCACAGCAAGATCGACAGCAGTTTACAACTTCCGCGACACCTCATTTTAAAGCCCATAAAAAACTGAATTGAATGAGCTATTAAATGTTAAATTTGCTTTAAGAATGGCTGGAAAATTCAATTCGGAAGAACAAAGGATCATTGACAGAATAAAATGCATTGCCTTTCGAGAGGCTCGCGATGCTGGAGCGACGTTTATCAATCCACCTCGTTTGAATGCTGTTCGAAGGGCTAATGGTGGTCATACTGACTATTAAATCGTGTCAATAAACTCAGTTTTTGATGGGCTTTCGAATGGTGTATGAATTATTTGTGTTGTTATTACAAGTGTTGCTGTGACCCCCTAGGAAAAGGTTATGCCCCGCCCTGTAAGTAAGCAAGCAAGCAAGCAAGCAAGCAAGCAAGCAAGCAAGCAAGCAAGCAAGCAAACAAACAAACAAATAAATGAAAACTGAAATAAGATGGTAAGTACAGTCATAGTTACACTGAGTAACAACTTCATTTAATAACCCAATTGCCAGCCCCAATTGTGGCTATTAAATGCAGATCAACTGTGTTGGTATGTATATGCCTACAGAAGGATTGGCATATTATAGGCATATAAGGTAAGGCAGAAAAGATAATGCAGCATAAATTGTATCGTTTAGCAAAAGCAATAGCAGTTAGACTTATATACCGCTTCATAGGGCTTTCAGCCCTCTCTAAGCGGTTTACAGAGTCAGCATATCGCCCCCACAGTCCGGGTCCTCATTTCACCCACCTCGGAAGGATGGAAGGCTGAGTCAACCTTGAGCCGGTGAGATTTGAACCGCTGAACTGCAGATAACAGTCAGCTGAAGTGACCTGCAGTAGTGCACTCTAACCACTGCGCCACCTTGGCTCTTTAGTCCCTAATGTAAATCTGAACAACTCAGACCCCATGATAAAATATCTAGCGCCAAGAATCTTCCGTATGTCCTCATAATTGTTTATCAAATTACAATACTGCACTATGATTACTACTATTGGTAGCCAAAATGTGTTGTACTGCTCATATAAATGCAACACTTTAGGCAGAAAAGTCTGATAGAGGTATATTGCTAACTATTATTTGACTTTATTCAGAACAATTAAAGTTTTGGCCACTATTATTTTCATCATATTTTTTTTCCTTAATAATTTAGGTCATACTGTTTGGTACTAATTCTATTTGCCTGTCAATTCAGTCTCTCTTCTTTTATCATGTGGTTGAGTAATATTGAGTCACCTGACGGATGTGTAGTCTACAATTCAAATTTGTCACCGTTAATGTTGGTAAGAAAAGAGACAGCTTTTCTTACCGAAAACAAGTTGTATCATTCAGAAGGTTCCATGTGCTAGAATGTAATTTAGAATAACAAAGTTGGAAGGGACCTTGAAGATCTTCTAGTCCAACCTCCAGTGTTAGACTACTCACAACTTCTGGAGGCATGTTGTTCCATTGATTAATTGTTCTAACTATTAGGGATTTTCTCCTTAGTTCTAGATTGTTTCTCTCCTTGATTATTTTCCATTCATTGCTTCTTGTTCTGCCCTCAGCTGCCTTGGAAAATAGTTTGACTCCCTCTTCTTTGTGGCAGCCGCTTAGATATTGGAAGACTGTTATCATATCACACCTAATCCTTCTTTTAATTGAACTAGACATACTTAATTCCTGCAACTGTTCTTCATATGTTTTAGCTTTCAGACACCTATTTGTCTTTGTTGCTCCTGAAAATTCCTGTTTCACTTTTTTCTTGCCCTATTCAGTAGTAGTTGTAACGCCATTATACATTATACATGCCATTATATGATAAACATATAAGATATGGAAATCTATAAGGGCGGGTCAAAGCACTGAAGTGACACTCACAATATGAGTGGCATATATCACATGCATCTAAAAAGGGGCATGGCAGAGGAGGATCCAACGTTGCGATGTTACATTGTGCGGACTCGACTGTCCGATCTGCCGATGACACTTTTGCCCCTGGACGGTCCGGCAGGACCTAAACCATCCCGAAGAGATGGTAACTGGGAGGACAAAACCTTGCTGGTCACAGGGACACCGCAAAGTTCCTGATCGACCCAAGGGAAGCGCTTCCAACTGGCGGCAAACAGGCAGCCCCCCCAGGCTGACATAGTCGGAGACGGCTCCGGAAACAAAGAAGAAGTGAAAGTGTTCCATCTGGTGAGGGTTTTTTTTGCTTACTTTTAGAAACTACGAAACTTTTTTTAAAGCTAAATTAGTCCTTTAAATAAAAATAAAGCAGCGAATTTAATCTCTATTGGAGTGTCTTAGAAAGTTTTTTGCTCTTGCCTGTAACAATGTTTTGTGGATTGAAGTGATTGCAGGGGTTCCTGTTTCTCTGCTTGAGGTGAATGGACTGATCTTTTTTCCTCTATTTTTTTTACTACTTTATTTTATTTTATTTTTTGGCTTAAAAAGGGGCATGGCTTTGATTAATCCATTCACACCTGCATTTTTTATGCTGCCAACTTCCCATGGATCTCCTTTCATCTGGGAATAAATGGATGGATGGATGGATGGATGGATATATGGAAAGACAGATAATAAACAGATATCACTTTTTTCTCTATGTGACACATAATAATACATTTACTCCCTAACCCAAGAATTCAGTTTAATAAGTCATCCTTATGCTAACCATTTATTAGTTTAAAATCACAGTTTTCTGGTTGGAGAATATTTTTATTTGGAAATGATGTTGCTATTTTATAAGCTATGTAATTGTGGATTTCTCTTTATGCTCTTTGAAGAGACCCAAAAGAATGTGTCACTTTTCCACCCAGCTGGCAGCAAAGCCTGAAGCAGGAACAATAGACTTATGTGAATTAGCCTCTATACTGATCTCTTTTTTCAACCTCTAGCTTTCAGCAGAGTAAATGGAAAACATGAAGCTATTTTGTAGCAGGATAGATTATCAGTCTAGATCAAGGTTAAGCAACTTGTCTAAACCCCCCAGGTGTTGCTTAAATCACCATTGCTAATGACTGAAAGTCTTTTTTTTTTTCAAATCAGAAACTTCTTTCTAAAAAAAGTTACAGAGGATTTTCTAGCCCTGCAATCTATCAGAGGTCCTTGGTGTTCTCTGAGCTTGCTTGTTTTCTTGAAGACATTTTATTACCGTAACTAAGTAACATCATCAGTGCTAGTAAGGAGTGCCGTTTGCTTTCAGTTTATGCTCTGGTGACTTGCTTGTCTGTACGGGTGGGGGAAAGTCTTAGAGATTCTTTGAATGGACTGTTTACTGATGGCTCTTTGGTCAGTTTCGTGATTGGGATATTGTTTACTTGATTGTTGGTCTGAAGTTAACTTTGGAGTAAATCAATGCTGACCTGGTTGCTGATTATTGGTGGAAAGATACTGGAGTCTTTTTATTCTCTTTTGGACTGGTTGATTGTAGCTTTTGCATAGTCTATAGATATTGTTAATGTTTGTGTGTCTATTGATGGCTGATTTGTCAGCATACCGGACTAAAACCTATGTTCCTATTCAATCAAATGTCAGAGACTAAGGAAAATATTAAAAGATAAAGGTGGAGTAATTCTATTTTCCAGCATTCTGATGAGGTCTGAAAAGAATTACCTCCTTATATGATATGATGCAGCTACCCTGTTTTCCTGAAAATAAAACCTCCCTAGATAATAAGCCCAATTGGGCTTTTGAGCACATGTGCTAAAATAAGCCCTCCCCCCAAAATAAGCCTTTCCCAAAAATATTGCAAAACATCAGCAGTGAGGTAACCACACTTGCCGCCTCCTGCACCTCAAAAATAATAGACATCCCCGAAAATAAGGCCAAGTGCTTATTTCGGGGGTTAAAAAGAAAATAAGACCCTGTCTTATTTTGGGGAAAACATGGAATAAAAAAAATATACTACAGCCTTGTCAGAAAAAACACCCAGAAATTCTAGTGAAGTCATTGAAGAGGAAGAAGAACTGCTCATACTTTTTTTTTCAAATTAACAGCTAAAATAATGAAGACACATGCTCTATTGTCTCAAGAAAACATAACACCACCACCCCCATCAAATGTCAAATCAATGGTACATCAGTGCTATTTCTGATTCTTCTTCTTACCCATATCAGACATCTCTGGCACAGTAACGATATATGGTCCATCTGTAAATTTGGGTGCATTGTCATTGATATCTTGTACTTTGATGATAAACTCAGATTCAGGTTCAAGTGGCTTGTTTGTCCATCGATCAATAGCTTGGGCGTGTAGCACATAGTGCGTCTTCTTTTCTCGATCTAGACTTTTGGTTGAATGGATGTCTCCGGTCGTGTCATCAATAATGAAGATAGTCCCAGCCCCTTCACCGGTAAGAATGTATTTGACTGATCCATCACCTTTGTCGGAATTGGAGTGCAGCTGTAAAACACAGATATACATGCGATGAAATATTCATTCTGCTATAACCTTGTCCAAAGTAGGGCAAAATATATATGTATTTCTGCCATATGCATGACCACTTAATGGAAAAGATAATATTTTGTTTGCTTGTTTTAAATAGAATGAAACCAAATCAGCCAATATAATCCCTTAATGAATCACAATCAGAAATACAGTGGAAACAGGTTGCTTGGCAGGACTAATTATTACTTCCAACGTGGGGAGAAAGGATAAAATAAAACAAGGGAACAAAGCAACACATTTCCATATTATATTTAAAATTTCTACTCTCTCCACAGAAAAAGAACCAGAAATCCCTTGGGAAATGTCTCATTATTTTTTTTTAAAGTTGCTTTTAAGCAACTTTAAAATACTTTAAATAATAATAGGATGGTAATAATATTCTAAAGAATCAGTTTCTTATTAGAGATAAGAAAGAGTGTCCTAATTCATTGCTTTTTCAACTAAATTCAAGAAGCTTGCTTAATAGAGCATTTAAATATTCTAATATTTAAATAAATATATTCTAAATATTCTAATATTTAAACACTCTATTAAACAAACTGCTTGAATTTAGTTGTGTCCTAAATTAGGACACTCTTTCTTATCTTAATTGAGATATACGATTTGAAGAATCAGTAAACTGCAAATCTCTGTCTGCATATATTTAAGTAAATAGTTCCAATATATTGAGAAGAGTTAACAAATAAGGTATTTTATAATGCAGCTTCAAGCTCATTCTCCTAAACAAAATTGATTTCTTTTCCTTAGCTGATCTTGGAACATAGCAATGCCTTACTTCAATTATCTTTCATCAAGCTCCTCCTTTAGTAAGCTTATTAGTACAATGCGGAATTTGTATTTTTCCCCTTAATGTCTATGAACTACTGGCCCTGATTCAGTGAATAAAATATTAATCCATTGATTATTGTAGGGTTACAATTGAAAAATCATTATTCGCAGGTATAAAAATGAAGCTATAATAACAGAGACAGGGACACTTTGGGATATAAATGCAATGTAAATGAGAAAAATAGACAAATACATTTTAAATCTGATATTTAATTAAATTATAAATTTGCTAGTGGTTGATACAGAAATTGCCCGAATATTTTAATTCTTATTTTTCAGTCAAGTTTATTTCCCCATTATGGTAAGACAAATAAAATATAACAACTAAAATAGAACAGTTTATATTTATAGAGGGAGGAACACAGGAACAATTTTTTTTAAAAAAAAAATCCAATCAACTGCCTTTATGACATACAGCCTGCCTGCAGATTGCTAACTAAAATAGGAAAAATTAATATCCTATAATTATAGGTGAGTTTTATAATAACCATAGAAAAAAAATGTTTATAATAAACAAGTTAGACAAAAGATAACACAAGTATTATCTTTTGTATAAAAGTATTCATCTGATTACCCAGGAAATTATTAATAAACGTCGCTAACAACCTGTTACAAAAATAAATGTCAAAATCATTGTACAGAAGAAGAGGAGACATCAATTCAACTCTTTCACACTTCAAGTTCAGATTTTAGGACTGCCAAGGGAAAGATATAAGACAGGGGTTTCAAACTCCCTGTGTTGACATTCCATGCAGAGTGTTGGCACAGCCGGATCTCAGATTACAGTAGCAGGGTTGAGATGAATGAAGCTATTGGATAATGTGATTTATGACAGACTGAAGGGAGGACAGAAACACAGGCAAAGTTCAAAAGCAGATAAAGAAAGCAAAAAAGATGGCTGCAGATAAGAAATGCCTAATGAAGAATGCCTAATGAAGCTGTTAATAAATCACTGCTTTTTGTATTACAATATTGGGTCGCTTATTATGAAGCAGGCATCAACGAAGAGATGTGGTGGTGCAGTGCTTAGAATGCAGTACTGTAGGACAGTGACCAACCTTGGCAACTTTTAAGACTTGTGGACTTCAACTCCCAGAGTTCCTCAGCCAGCAAAGCTGGGAGTTGAAGTCTACAGGTCTTAAAGTTGCCAAGGTTGGAGATCACTGTTGTAGGATATTTCCACTGACTGCCAACTGCCAGCAGTTCAAGTCTCATGAGCTCAAGATTGACTCAGCCTTCCATCCTTCCAAAGTGGCTAAACTAAGGACCCAGATTATTGGGGGCAATACACTGACTCTGTAAACCACTTAGAGAGGGCTGTAAACACACTGTGAAGCAGTATATGTCTAAGTGCTATTGCTATTGAGCTGGTTCCCTAGTTAATTTCAGAGTGGATTCAACTCAACTCAATTTGACTTTCTATATCCAGAATTTGAATTCTATCCTTGTCTGTTCTTAGTCTGAGATCCACAGTGACTTGGAACAATACCCATACTTAAGCAATTTATCCATTTTCCTATATAGACTAATTGGTCATATGCTGGACCAACATGGGCATGTTATTAGTTATGTTAATAGCAATAATTGAAATCTTTGTTACTTAATAATTCCATTCTGCAGGTAGACTTATAAATCTGGAATTAGGTTAAGGAAGTTCACGTCAAGGGTGAAGTTAGCAATATGATCCTGTAGGTGCCCTTCTTCATACAGCATATGTGAAGCTAAATTGAAATTGAATAGTCATGAGGAAAGGATTTTATTTTACTTAGTATAGATAAGTCAGGCAAGATACATTTTATCATACTTAATAAAGTTTGCATTCCAAGGGTAAACTGCAACAGAAGTGAATATAAAAGCGTCATGAGAGATGTGGGTTACACCATAGTTTGCATATATTCATATCTATTTTCAGTATAACCCTATATATATACATATACATATACATATACATATACATATACATATACATATACATATACATATACATATACATATACATATACATATACATATACATATACATATACATATACATATACATATACATATACATATACATATACATATACATATACATATACATATACATATACATATACATATACATATATATATATATATATATATATATATATATATATTCTCATTTAGTTCAGGTGGAGTTACTCCTAGATAAACGTGCACATGACTGCATCTTTAAATGACTGAGCTATATGCTGAAATTTTCCAAAGAGCTGTTAAAGAAATCCTGTATAGTTTTATTTAAAGGTCAGCTGAAAATAATGGTATAGGTAACACAAGAATTCAGATGTCTTTTTTATAGTTCAGCTGAAATAAAGGGCCAGAGGCCCCTCTGCTCTTTTCTTTGATAAAATGTTGCTACAGCAAATTATGATTTTTGTTTTTGAATTTGTAGAGCCAAAAATTTAACTCTGAAAAGGAACTGATTTTGTTTTATTATGGGTGGTCACCAGTGGTGGGTTTCAATTTTTTTTTTGAACCTACTCTGTGGGTGTGGCTTCCTTTGTAGGAGTGGCTTGCCGGCATTGTGACCTGGTGGGAGTGGCTTGCCGGTCATGTGTTCCCCCCCCTCTCTCTCTCTCCTTCCTTTTGTCTCTCTGTCCCCTTTTCCTATTTTTCTTTCATCTCTCTCTCACTTTTTCTCTTTTTTCTTTTTTTATTTCTTTCTTTCTTCCTTTCTTTCTCTTTCTCTTAATCGCTCTGTGTGAGTCTGTCTGTCTCTGTGTGTGTATGTGTGTGTGTGTGTGTGTCAGTGGTGGGTTTCAAAAAATGTTGGAACCTCTTCTGTAAGTGTGGCCTGCTTTCCAGGTCCACTGGTGGAACCTCTTCTAACTGGTTTGGTAGATTTGACGAACCAGTTCTAACGAATAGGTGCGAACTGGTAGGAATCCACCTCTGGTGGTCACACCCTCAGCCAGATTTAGCATTTCTGTCCACCTACTGACTCCTTCCCAAGGACCTGGGATAGGCAGATATTGTTGGAGAACGTAGAGCTGAAACTTTTCAGCAGGCAATTCTTTCCCTTCACTTAATGATCTGGAAAATCACTTAATGACCAAAACTGAGAGTGCCAGGATTGTAGTCATTGAGCGAAACAGTCATGTTGCATTTTGCTTAATGACCATTATGCTAAACAGTTGAGATTCTCATCCCAATTATGATTGTAAGTCAAAGAGTGTCTGTGTATCAAAATTAAAAACATAAATATTACCAATTAATCAATAACAACTGTCAAGGTCAGTTACCAGATTTTTTTTAAAACAACAACAACAACAACAACAGCAATAGGCTAGGTTCATTAATGGCTAAAATTTAAAATAAAATGATAATTATTTTCATTACAGTAATTGTTAGTTAATTGTAATTATTTCTAAATATATAAATATCTGGCTTCTTGAAATTCCAATTGGGATCAGATTTGGAGGCATCACATTTGAGAATATGTTGCATAGCCTGAGCATAAAATATTACTAAATACTAAATAAGTGTTGTTCACTGAAGTTCCACAAAGTTAAGTACTAGTTTCAGATACTCCTTTATATATATTTAAAGTCACAACCCCTGGTATGCCCAAATATGGGAGGAAGGTCACACTTCCATATTTGGGCATACCAGGGGTTGTGACTTTAAATATATACCTTTCACCCTGGCCTGGCTGATAAGGAGTCGAGCTCTGTAGCTCAATGGTTAACACATCTGCCTAAGAGGCAATAGAGCACAGGTTCGATTCCCAACATGGGTATGGCTAGCTGATGAGAGCTAAATAGCTTGAAATAGATCTATACTAGTCTCCCTTTATATCTATCTATCTATCTATCTATCTATCTATCTATCTATCTATCTATCTATCTATCTATCTATCATCTATCAGGTTTTTATATTATTTTTCCCTTTGTAAAGGTTGTACTCTGGCATCCTGACAAATCAGCTATCAATAGACACATAAATTTGGAACAATTGGTACAAATGGCTGCAAAACAGCAATAATATATATATATATATGTATATGTATATGTATATGTATATGTATATGTATATGTATATGTATATGTATATGTATATGTATATATGTATATATGTATATATATGTGTGTGTGTGTGTGTGTGTGTGTATGTATGTATGTGTGTATATATATATATATATATATATATATATATATATATATATATATATATATATATATATATAACTGTGTATAAAGTGTGTAAATATAGAAGCGAAATATTTTATACATGTACAGGTATGATGACACAACAATGTTGATGTAATGAGCACAATCCTGTTCTAATGTATCAAAAATGGGATGCTAAAAACAATCCAAATATGTAGCTTAGTATGCAACCAGCCAGAGTAATATAATTAGAATAAGCCTCCCACTCCAGAGTCACTTGGCTGAGATGGACTGCTATTAAAAAAAATGAATAAACAAACAAACCAACAAATAAATAAATAAATAATCCCATGTACTTCTTGTATATCATAATCAATTATTTACAAGGTCCTTTCTGTTACCATAGTGTATAATAGTCTCTGGCTTTAAACAGCTGCACTTTTGTATGAGATCAGTGTGAAGTATGATCACTATAAATTTTGTGGTTAGAATTGGGGAATCGTATATGGATTAGTGGCTTTTATCTGGCATGCTCTTGGAAAGAGAGTTTTTAAACAGCTTAACTGCAAAAACTTTTCATAATGATAAAGTGGTCCAGATAAGGAAAAGGGGCTAGGGAATTTGATCTATTATTTTGTGTCTCAAATGTACTGCATACAATAAAGTTTTAAAACAATAAAATCCTAAAATGTTATCAAGACAATACTCTAGAGAAACGTATACAATCTACACATATTATCAAGCCCGCTTACAGAATTCACAAGAATGTTATATAGTCTCACAGAATAATTAGTCATTGGTCAGGTTTACCACAAGGAAAAAATAGGAATTAATTATAGAATCTTGGAAGTGACTACTCACTTTCAAAAGCAGTTTACAATGTTATCTGGTGAGGACATTCCCATTAGAAAAAAATTAAAAAAAGAAAAAAATGCCTTAATGTCACTTAAGTATCTGTCCTATGTACTTTTGTACCCAAACCTATGGTTTTGGAACTATAGATAGTCCTCATTTTATGACTACTCTGTTTAGCTGCTCTTCACAGTTACGATGGTTGTGAAAATAATAACAAATGTGGCGTGTGCATTCACACTTGCGAATTGGTAAGGAAGGTAATTGAATCCCACTGCTGGTTTAAAATTATTGCAGTGTCCCGTGGTCATTATGCCCCTATGTGGACTTGACAGCAGTCAATTGAAAAGTAAAATCCATTGTAAAATTGCAAAATGCAGTTATGCAATGTCTCACTTAATGAACAGTTAATGCCCATGGCATAAATGAGGTCATGAGCCCTTGTGGCAGAGGTGGGTTCCTACCAGTTCGCACCTATTCGGTAGAACCAGTTCGTCAAATCTACCAAGCCGGTTAGAAGAGGTTCCACCAGTGGACCCGGAAAGCAGGCCACACCTACAGAAGAGGTTCCAAAAAGTTTTGAAACCCACCACTGCCCCCCCACACACAGAGAGACAGACAGACTGACAGAGAGAGAGAGAGAAAGAGAAAGAAAGGAAGAAAGAAAGAAAGAAAAAAGAAAGAAAAAGAGAGAGAGAAAGAAAAAAAGAAAAAAGGAACAGAGAGACAAAAGGAAGGAAAGAGAGAGAGAGAGAGAGAGAGAGAGAGAAAGAAAGAAAGAAAGAAAGAAAGAAAGAAAGAAAGAAAGAAAGAAAACACATGGCTGGCAAGCCACTCCCACCAGGTCACATGGCCGGCAAGCCACTCCCACAAAGGAGGCCACACCCACAGAGTAGGTTCCAAAAATTTCTGAAACCCACCACTGCCTTGTGGCCATATGATGTCTCACTTAATTATCACATCACTTAATGATGAAGTTGTCAATTCAAATTCTGTACATTAAGGAAGGATTGCCTGGACTTAATTCAAGAAAAAAGAACAGTGAAGTCCTGCATACATATACTGGGAATAAATTCCCTTTAACTAGATAAAGTTCTTCTTCACAACATCATGGAAGAACACAGTAGAAAAAGGACTGAGGCAACAGAGAGTCATCCCTGTATTAATCTAGGAATCCAAATGAAAAGATCTCAAAAGACTAGCATGGAAACCTGCAATGAAAGGAGAGAATGACCACAATCTGGATATTTGGTTCCACTTCTTAACTACATGCATTCTTAGAATATATATATTTTTTATCAATCGGAATCTGTCTTTCTGTAATTCATTGCCATGTACTCAGCAACAAAGGGAAATTGTCCTTTCCTCTATCCACTATATTTTGCTTCTTCCTGTTCCATATTTACTTCCCATGCTATAGTATAACTAAATTATAATGTGTATTTTTAAAAAATAAACAAATAGGTTTGGACAAATACAACTGAAATCTGATATTATCCTCAGTGGTCAAAAAGAACTAAAAATACTGCTTTCAAAATTTAAACAAACAACGAAGAAAACAGACGGGATATATTCTTTTATCAGTTACAGTTACTTCCATTTTTGACATATCAAATAATTGTTTGGCTTCATAATGATTTATGATGCCTCTTCAGTCTTTAGCTATTTCTTTGCTATCTGACTTTTTCTAGAAAAGAGAATGAAACATAAAAGGGATTTTGTTTTTATTTTGCAGAATGCTTGAGCATTAAAGTTGGAACTAAAAAGCTTTCTCAAAGAGCAGAGAAACAGAACACGAGAAAGATGTGGCTTGCTCCATTTCTGCTCCATCATTGTAAACACCTTCCCTTCCCACTCACAATCTGATTTCCGATTGGCATCACTTCCAAATTCTGTGTGCAGAGCGTTTTGAGTTCCAGGAACCTTAATTGATATAGAAAGCTCTATATATATATATATATATATATATATATATATATATATATATATATATATATATATATATATATATATATATATATATATATATATATATGCATACCAGGGGTATATATATATATATGGGCATACCAGGGGTTGTGACTTTAAGTATATATATCTATATCTATATCTATATCTATATCTATATCTATATCTATATCTATATCTATATCTATATCTATATCTATATCTATATCTATATCTATCTATCTATCTATCTATCTATCTATCTATCTATCTATCTATCTATCTATCTATCTATCTATATATATATATATATATATATATATATATATATATTTTCCCCCAAATTTTATCTCATAAAACAGGAAATAAGAAGCATTTTGAACAGAATCGGATCATTTTGAACTATGCAGGTTCAATAAAATAAAACAAATAAAAATGAATTATTCAACCTGTTAGCATTATAGGCATCCTAAATCTATGCCTACATGATAAACTCAGACATCGCTCTATATGTATATGAGTCTTTCCTTCTTTGAATTGTTTGTATTGTTCCATTTGTTAAAACATTAATGTGGCCCTCTGTGTTCCTTAGAATGCAAATATACAAAGTATAAAGACATTAATCTTTTCTTTCTGACTCTGAACAAGTCATATTCATGGCGTATTGTCTCTGCACATGAAGATTCCCTTATAGTCAGGAAGCAACTAAAATAATAACAGATGCATTGATTAATTTGCACTCTGCTGCGTCATTTGAAAGCCAAATGTTTAAATTTGCAGAAGATGAGGTTCCTTTTCATTCCTTCCTGCACTCACTTTGCATGCAATATATGAATTAATAACTATCAAAGGAAGGAAAACACCACAAATTGTTATGCTTCTGTTATTATGTAGAGAAGATAATTTCTAATTTCATCAGAACCTATCTGGAACAAAGAGACATATTCAAAAGTGCAAGCAGCAATGCTGCAGTTCAATTCCATAGGGCTTTAGATATTAATGTAAACAGGTTAATCTGGCAAAACCCAGATTAGTTTTGCAAGACTAAATTGCATCTGAGCAATTAAATCTCACAGCCTGCATTGTGACTAAAATGTGTGTTGATGTCCCTGCAGAAAGAGCCAGCGCATAATGCTAAAAGGAGGAAAAGCTGAACTGCAAACTGAGTGGGGACAAGGATAATAACCAACACATAAAATAATCAGGAAAGGGAGAAACTCTGGGGCAATTATTATATGGCCTTGGGAAGGAAACAAAAATGGAAACAGTTTTAATACAAGCCTCCAGTTTATGAGGCAAATAAGATGGTGCCCAAGCAAAAGACACAATTTGTGAATAAATAAACTAAAAACATTCCATCAATTAATCTCACAAATGAAAGCAAACATATGCATCCCAGGACAATGTTGCGGGATCCAATCTGGATTGGTCACTGAGACCAGATCTTTAGATTTTCTGAGGATGCGTACTCCTGGTGTCAGGGCTGCTTCCCTCAGTAACCAAGAAAGAAACCATTCAACTCCATTTTGCAGAATTAAGAGTACTTTTATTGGTTATGAGTCAGTGGTGGGTTTCAAAAATTGTTCGAACCTACTCTGTGGGTGAGGCCTCCTTTGTGGGAGTGGCTTGCTGCCCATGTGACCGGATGGGAGTGGCTTGCCGCCCATGTGACCGGATATGAAGATGCCGACGACACTTGTCAGAACCACCTTAAATTACCTCACACACAGCACTGGCATGCAGAAGAATAGGATGTAAACTTGTTTTTTAAAAGGCATCTTTGGTTTGCGTTAAAACCACTTCAACACACGCAATGTTCTGATTGCACCACAAACGCAGTAGTCATCCTTACCTTTCACAGAGGCACTCAGTTTTATAAATAGGAGCATGATAGTGTAGAATAATCATATTCACGGACCAGTGGTGGGTTTAAAAAAAAATTGGAACCTCTTCTGTAGGTGTGACCTGCTTTCCGGGTCCACTGGTGGAACCTCTTCTAACCGGTTCGGTAGATTTGACGAACCGGTTCTACCGAATAGGTGCGAACTGGTAGGAACCCACCTCTGTTATGAGTAGATAGTAGCAAAGCAAAGCAAGGTCTGAGGAAAAAGTGCGCGTAATCATAGATATCAATATGTGACCCAACCCCTTCCCCCTGGTAACCCCATCCCATAGTCCAATTAGTACACCCCAAAGGGGACATGTGGGAGGCATCTTCAAAAAGCATCATCAGGTTGGGATGCTGGACAGTTGGCCTTGGCGACAAATCCTCTATCTGCAGCATGCGCAGGAGATGGTGAAAACAACTCCCTTTTTACAGTCGCTCCTGTACTGATACTTCCCCACCCAAATACAATGCCCCCCTCCCCGTTTCAATGGCAGCCGAAAACAAGCAGCAAAACAGAGGCTGACACCTGGTGGAACCCATCCTCAAAGAACTTCTCTCTACTAGAACACATTCTGGTAGAGAGAAGTTCCCTGAGAATGGAGTCCAGCACGAGGCCAAAAGGTCAGAAAACTATAGCTCTGGTTTCAATGACCAACCCAGATTGGATTAATTAATGTCCTTCTTTGTAGGCCTATGCAAAATGACATAAATTTTCCTTTGCTGGAGTGATATCATCAACGGAGATGACTTGATTTATGAAGAGGCCAAATGATTTGCCTCAAGAAAGGGATTCTTGGATCTCAAATCACTTAAGCCTAGTGTTATGGAAGAAGGCTCATCTCAGCCATTCACTTCAATGCTGGCTGAAAGGCTTATAGCCTAGGTGTTCTGACCCCCCCTTCTCCGTTCAGGAACGAAAGCCAAACAGACATACGAAAGAATGTTTTAATCAGTCCCGGCTCTTGCTGGCTGCGAGCCCAAAAGAAACAAAGATAATTGCTGTGGCAAAAGTCCTATAACTCACACAACACTGCAAACAGGATTCTCTATATCAAGCCACTTATCCAAGTTAGCTTCTCTCAATTTGTGAACGCGAACGAGAACGTTGACTCCTGCAACCAGGCCGTGGCACACACAGTTCCCTTTATACTCAGGAGAGGATCCTAATGAGCAACAGCTGCTCGCAATCATCTCCTGCAAGTACTCAGTTGTTCCTTCCGTCAAGTAACCCTTTGACGGGGTGCATCCTGCAACAACTCCCAAGTGTTTCCCTGAACACTCCCTCTGATCCAAGGCTCTGCCGCCACCTGGCGGCTGATCAGTCTCTCCTCGCCCTGCTCGGAGTCAACAACCTGTCCAGGGTCCTCCACCTCTTCCAAAGCCAACTCATAAGCCCCCTCACTGTCGGAGTCTGGTGGCAGCCCCAATGGCTCCTGCCAGGCCACAACACTAGGTGACTTCAGAAGTAACCACCCCATTCATTACAGTTGCCCTGCTTGGGATATTGAATATTTTCATCAGGCAGCTGCCAAAGGAGCCCAGCCTAGGAGCACTATAACCAGCAACAGAGGATAAACTTACTTCCAATTATCTCCCATGGTGCATTGCGAAGAAGATATCTTGGTTCTTATATGCTGCTTACATTCTCCCTATGAAGTAAGCCCAGGAGAAAACAGACCCCTTCTTAACAGAAGACCCTGTCTGAGTTGCTCATCAGATTGAAGTTTAGGAGTCAAGTATCATGGCCTTTGGGGCATCATTGATTTATCTCAACTGCTTGTCTGTGGTTGAGATAAGGCAAGCAGTGTGAGAAAGTATCACAGCCTGGATGTCTATGGAGATTCTCATTCATCCAGGTCATGGCTGTCCCAAAGGTGCTTTTTCAAGAGGCAATTAGACTTTTTGGGTTTTTCTTTTAAGAGATTTTACTTCTTGAAGAAGCTTCTTGGATGAGAAGAGACATGTCTTCCAAGAAAAATCAGAAAGTCCAGTTGCCTCTTGAAAAATCAACTTTTGGTTTTTCTTTGAAGAGATTTTATTTCTTGAAGAAGCTTCTTGGATGAGAAGAGACATGTCTTCAAAAAAAAAATCAGAAAGTCCAGTTGCCTCTTGAAAAAGCAACTTTGGGACTATCACAGCCTGGACATCTCCTTCGAAGAAGGGGTTTTAGGCTGCCTTCTCTTGCAATATTCAAAGCAGGCTGAGAGAGATTCTGAAGCATAGCAAAGCAAAGTTTTTTAGAAGCAAAGGAACCATATTACTCCACAAATGTAGCTAAAGTAAGACACCTGTTCAAAACTTTGCACAGCCCTATTATTTTACTCCCAAAGGGATAAACATCTGTTGTAGTAAAGCAACCATAGGACATTACTTTATGACAAATGAGATTATTGGTCCATTTAATTCATTACTACCTTGCAGCAATCTTTTCAGGGTTTCAGATGGGACAATTTTCTAGTGTTCCAGGAAATAACCTTGGGACCTCTGCATGCAAAAACCCAGAAATTGTTAAATCATTTATTTGGCAGACTGCCATCAATGTACAAAGGGTCCATTCTCAGAAGTTCACAATTTATTTCATTTAAATATAACTTCAATCTTGTTTGCTTCCCATTTTTTTCCATCGTTCTATATTTTTCCCTTTGGTATTCTACATGATTTTTCACATCTTTAATAAGAATTCAAAGCAAAAATAATAGACCTGAAAAGTTCTGCCTGAACATAAATCGCATCATTCCTCAAGCAGCCTTCTTTTGTTTAATCTATTAATCAGACTACAGGAAACTCATCCAATGTGTAATCTTGAAACCCACCCATCTTCCCAAACAGCTTCTAATCCCACTCACCTAACAAGCAGAAATCCTAGGGTTACTATAAGACTTTGATCTCATGCCATATGGCAGTCTAAGATGATTCATTGTGGCTTTATACTCAACAAAAGAGGGGATTAGCTTTAAATGACAAGGATTCAGAGAGAGAAATTCAGGCCAACTTCAATTTCTGGCTATCTAGCATGTCTCCTGGTGAGAAACTGCATCAGCATTCCAAAATGCAGATACAAAAGAGAATTAAGACTAGATAAGCTCCTGTATGAAATGGTAAGAATATACTTCCCTCTGGCTAATCACTGTACAGATCAAATTGTATAGATCCCTGTACAAATCAGACTCATTTCTTGACTATGTACAATAAAGATAGCATATAATTGTTTGAAAATGCTAATGTTCTGAAACAGCAGCTGAAAGTCATGAGATAAAAAATAAAATTAATAATTAGAGAATCCATCCTGATACTGTCTAAAAGACACCAAAGTTCTAAGATAGCCCTCTCTTTCAGTGATGTTCCTTAACATAGTTTGCATCATTGATAATCTACTAAGGAGATTTAAGTTGGAACACTGTACCAACTAGTAGTATCTTGCATATTAAGTTCTTATATCTTCTCTCCATGGAAAAATGGACATGCTGATTTTGTATTTTCTTGCTTCCAACATTTTTTTTTTTGCTCTTTTCACAAACTTTTCTTCTCTTTGCCAATACAATACAACATTTTTTTCTCATTTCCATGAGGCTGTATGACTTGAAGGGGGACTGCAAATGGTATTTGCAGACTGGGCAACAGAATCAGATCATGAACATTACGCCTAATTATTTTTATGAATGCCTTCTCCTTGAGGACCCATTTAGTCGGTAATTATAATAAAAATGCAAATAGCATGCTGATCAGTTGGTTAATGATCCGATCAAGGTTGATAATGTTCCTACAGTGAAAATCCATGCCCACGCATTAAGTATTAAATCAGTTCATCCAAGATATTTCCACATATCGTAGGGCATGGTCAAATTTAGTAAGAATTCTGACATATGTTGGGAAATAAATGGGAGATATCTGGTGAATCAACAGCTGTAACCAAAGATTTCCTGCAAAATAATCATAGAACAGATCCTTCTATCCTTCTAGAGAGCCGAGGTGGCGCAGTGATTAAATGCAGCACAGCAGGCTACTTCAGCTGACTGCAGTTCTGCAGTTCGGCTGTTCAAATCTCACCGGCTCAGGGTTGACTCAGCCTTCCAACTTTCCGAGGTGGGTAAAATGAGGACCCGGATTGTTGTTGGGGGCAATATGCTGACTCTGTAAACTGCTTAGAGAGGGCTGAAAGCCCTATGAAGCGGTATATAAGTCTAACTGCTACTGCTTTTGCTATTGCTATTTGTTGAATGGATTCACAGAAGACCACCAGTAATTCAGATGTCCTGGAAAAAATACAGAAGAAGCCCTTTAGAAACAAGGTAGATTCCTTTTCCATTTCAGCCTCAAGAACTTTACCAAACCATAGTTTCCAAATTCCACAGGCTATTTTTATTTAGTAGATGCAGATGTTCAAACAGAATGAGGGTATGAATTAAGAATGTAACCAATATCCCTTCCCCTCCAGCCCTCCCCCCTTCAAAAGAACCACACACCATAGACCTTATCCTCCTGATAAATTAAATCTTCCAGAACCTAGCAAATGTTTTCATAAGAGAGGATTAGGAAAAACAGGGGGGAAAAAGAGCTAGCATTTGCTTTGATATCTGATTCTGTTTCACAGCTACCGAAGTGCTTTGAGACAGCCTGAGAAAATAGTGGGAATGTGCTTAAGTCCATGTGTAAGAGATTTTGAATTAGAGGATTTAAAAGCATGAAAATGGATGTGAGTGATCAATTATGTTTATAAAAGACAGTCAATATTCAAGCAGAAGAACCAAAAGGGCTGAGAAGAAAGAAGCAAATTAAGTGAAAACTGGCAGAGGTTGTCAACAGGGTCCTTCTTCATGTGTTTTTGTATTCTGTTCACTGAATATCTGTACTGTATTACTTATGGATTATTTTTCAACTTATTTATTCTAATACTTGAAAATGGTTCAGGGGACTGAACCCAGAAATTTGATTTTCAGCTAAATTCTCCCCCCCTGCTGTTTATTGCCCAATGAGAGAGAGAGAGAGAGAGAGAGAGAGAGAGAGAGAGAGAGAGAGAGAGAGAGAGAGAGAGAGAGAGAGAGAGAGAGACAGGGACAGGGACAGGGAGACGGAGACGGAGACGGAGACGGAGACAGAGAGACAGAGACAGAGACAGATGGAGAGAGAGGGAGAGAGAGACAGAGAGAGAGAGAGAGACAGAGAGAGACAGAGAGAGACAGAGAGAGAGAGAGAGAGAGAGAGAGCGCTAAAGTATAGCTTACCTCAGCAGATAACAGGAGTCATATGATCTGCCAATCTATTTTGCTTAAAAACAGAAGAGCCAAAAACACATTCAGGAAATAGCAATAGTAATAGCAGTTAGACTTATATACCTCTTCATAGGGCTTTCAGCCCTCTCTAAGCAGTTTACAGAGTCAGCATATCGCCCCCACAATCTGGGTCCTCATTTTACCCACCTCGGAAGGATGGAAGGCTGAGTCAACCTTGAGCCAGTGAGATTTGAACCGCCAAACTGCAGCTAGGAAAGAGGTGGAGATAAGAGAGTCTGCATCCCTACTTCTCTCTTTAATGTATAACACATACCAGAACTTCAGCCATCAGAGGTTTTGCAACATTTCTCTAAGCTATGAAAATCATTTCCATTATCAATACAATATAACCTGATGAATGAGATGAGTAAGCCGATCTAGTTCATCAGCCATTCAACTGCCCAAGAAAGCTGAGTAGTCTTCCAGGAGATGGTACATTTAGAGGCAGTCACACCACAATGAATTGATCCAATCCCCCCTTTAAAAAAAAAAAGCCAGACAAAATACCTCTCAGTTTTTACAGCCAAAGATTTAAGTCTTATCATTGAAAGTCAGAAAGAACCAGAGGAATCCAGCTGTCTTTCATCCATTTAGTTCAGTAGCTTCTACTTTCACTGGTGGCTGCTCTCCAGAAACTCAGTAAAGATTCTTCATATCATCTGTGCCAGGATTATCTTTTCACTGAAGACAACAAACTGAACTTTCTGAAGACCAAGTATATGCCTAACTACTATATTCCCGCATTATAAACAATCACAATGCCGCTGTTAGTGGAAATCTTCTTTTCATTCCTCAGATGAGAGGGAAGGTGAGAGAAAAGTGCCCATTCAAATGTGGAAAGCAGGGATGGAAAGCAGGGATGGATTCAAATTGCTATGGGGAAAGAAGGAAGTGCTGAGGTGGCGCAGTGGTTAGAGTGCAGTACTGCAGGCCACTTCAGCTGACTGCTATCTGCAGTTCAGCGGTTCAAATCTCACCGGCTCAGGGTTGACTCAGCCTTCCATTCTTCCGAGGTGGGTAAAATGAGGACCCGGATTGTTGTTGGGGGCAATATGCTGACTCTGTAAACCGCTTAGAGAGGGCTGAAAGCCCTATGAAGCGGTATATAAGTCTAAGTGCTATTGCTATTGCTATCCCTCATACTGAGAGAGGCCATTAACTCTTTATTACAGCCAGAAACAATTTGAAAGAGGGGAATCTCAAAACTCTGCTTTCTTATGCAATCAGGTTAATAACTGTTAGAAAAGGATGGCTGCCAGTTTCCAGAAAAATGATCTAAATCAATGAGCAGCACCAGATTCAACAATAAATGAAGTTCACTCTCTATTCTCAGTAGTTGAGTTTCTTTCCCAAGTGATATAGCTGGAAGACTCCATGAAATCTCTGGAGAGATACCGTATTCAGTTCAATACATTGCTGTTTGACCCTTCTCTTACACCAGAGAAGACTGCCTCCTGTTGATTACCTCCCATAGACCGATCAGATCTCACAGGTTAGGTCTCCTCCGGATTCCATCCGCCAGCCAATGTCGGCTGGAGACCCCCCCGGGGAAGAGCCTTCTCTGTTGCAGCTCCAGCCCTCTGAAATGATCTCCCTGTCGAGATCCGGACCCTTACGACCCTCCCGGCTTTCCACAAAGCCACCCAGTTCTGGCTGCTCCAGCAGGCCGGGGGGCCTGTGAAACATCCAGCTCTGCGGAAATTGTGAATATTGTGGTTTTGTTTTTAAAGTGTTGTCTTTGTCTAGTCTTCTCCCTTCCCTTGTCCATTGTGAGCCGCCCGAAGTCCTTCGGGAGTGGGCAGCATACAAGACAAATAAATACAATAAATACAATACAATACAGAGTTTTTGAGTACATGAAACACTAGAAATTTATTACAGTCAGACATTTCTACTTCTTTATGTGAATTTCTTAGTCATTGGCAGGGATGTCATCTATCATTTCTGTCCCAATGATTTTTACCTCCCAAAAACCTGGTTAATGAATGTTCAACAGCAAAGGATTATGTCGCCTCACACCGTAAATTTGTAGAGGTGTATTATAAAATTAAGAATCTTAAATGTTATTAGGCAATTTATAGTATACGTTGGACAGCTTAACATTGTTAGCTAGCTCAACTGTAAAGGATTTTGAGTATCATATAGAGAGAGTGGTAAATGTGCTAATTTAAGAAAAAAAAGTCATCAATTAGGAAAATCAGATGTAAACAAATTTCAAATGTGCACATTGGTTGCTACTATAAATCTATCTAATACCAGGGAAAGACTTTTATCCATTTCCCTGTCACAAACCTAAAGAGGTGCATAACTACTACCATCATTTATATTTATCCCCCTCAAGAGGCACAAAATTTTATTATTGTCTTATAACTCTCTTCTAGGTAATTCCCCTATCAGCCTATTTATGGCTACAAGAGGTCTTACACTTGAATCAGAATGGTTAGAATGGTTAGAATGGTCAGAATGGTTAGGGCATTTTTTCTTTCATTGGAAGACTAGATATGAAATAAAATGGGTGTTTTATTATTTTGGAGGACACAAGGGAAAAATCAAGGTGTATTGTTGAAACCCCCAATGCCCTCCAAATGGAAAAAAAAAATAAGTCCCAACTTATTCCACCTGCCCTCCAGGATCACAATATTAGCTTCCTATCATTAGAACAGAAAAAGGATATGAACTAGGAGGAGCCGAGGTGGTGCAGTGGTTAGGGTGCAGTACTGCAGGCCACTTCAGCTGACTGTTATCTGCAGTTCAGCGGTTCTAATCTCACCGGCTCAAGGTTGACTCAGCCTTCCATCCTTCCGAGGTGGGTGAAATGAGGACCCAGACTGTGGGGGCGATATGCTGACTCTGTAAACCTCTTAGAGAGGGCTGATATATATATAGATATATAGATATATAGATATATAGATATATAGATATATAGATATATAGATATATAGATATATAGATACATAGATACATAGATACATAGATACATAGATACATAGATACATAGATACATAGATACATAGATACATAGATATATAGAGTCTATATAGGGTCCCATGAGCAGTGGCCCTGTATGCACATGTGAATAGCTCAATTTTGTGTCCAACTGCATGCACATGTGTGCCGGCCCACCACTCACACAAGTCAAGCTGTGCATGCATGTGCACCCCCCTGCTGTTTGTGTGACCCAGTTTCCCTCCCCCCCCCTGGGCTGCCAAGACATAAAGGTTGGGTACCGCTGATATAAATCTTCTGCCTTTTATTATACATTTAAAACTTTGCTATTAAAATTCCATTAGCTTACATATTTAAAGAAAAAAAAAGCAAATAGCATAGAATCCATAGCACTTATTCATTTATCAAACTTCTGAAATGCAAGCAGTTGTAAAAGCAGCTAATATTTTATGCTGTTAGTTACGAGAACTACAGTATATAGCTTCTTTCTTTCTTTTGTCAGACACGAACAAAATAGAAATGCTATGAATATAATTACTCTTAAATTATTCTTTAAAACATCTTAAAACTAGACAAGCACAATTCAATTATTAAAAAAGGCCGAACACCTGCATTAATCAGATTGTATAAATCTTAAACCTCACACAGATCTTAATTTATGCCTTCATGGTCTTTTGATAGCCTGCCTTTTAAACAAGCAGTTTTTTGAAAAGTCAAAAGTTATGGGCAGCTCATTAAATTCTAACTTTCCTCTATTTATCCACATCCCTGTCTATCTTAGTGACCCAGAGGTCCTAGTGAAGTCTTCTGCAACCACTTCTCTAATGCAATATTCCAGCATGAACAAGAAAAACATTTCCAAAGAGCATTTGAGATCAACACAGATTCACAATTTTTCAAACCAGATTTTTTCCCCCTGTCATACCAAAAAATGAATTATTCTCATATTCTAGAAAACCTGCAGTTTATTACCCTTCAACCAGCAAACACCACACATCATTGTCCCCATATGGAATCCAGGGAAATTGCAACAGAAATAAAATGCCGCTGTGAATTGAAAAAAAGAAAATGGTACAATCCAGAAAAGGAAGCCAAAGATAGGTATGTATCTTGGGCACAATATAGCAGTTAGACTTATATACCGCTTCATAGGGCTTTCAGCCCTCTCTAAGCGGTTTACAGAGTCAGCATATCGCCCCCAACAACAATCCGGGTCCTCATTTTACCCACCTCGGAAGGATGGAAGGCTGAGTCAACCTTGAGCCGGTGAGGTTTGAACAGCTGAACTGCAGAACTGCAGTCAGCTGAAGTAGCCTGCAGTGCTGCATTTAACCACTGCGCCACCTCGGCTCAAAGAGGTCATTCATGAAAAAAGTTGATCAGATTAAAAAGTTCACGAATCTTATAATTCCCTATCAACTGTACAAGGAGATAAGAATGAGAGGCTAGTGTTAAAGTTCAGCAAACTACCAGCTAAATATTAATTAGCAAGAAAAAAATGAGTGGCTGGAAATCATTGTTCAATCTGTAGAATCAATAATTGGTTGAATGTTGTGTAAACCAGGCCATTACATTGGTTTGGTTTGGTTTATTGGATTTATATGCCGCCATTCTCTCAAGGACTCAGGGCGGCGTACAACATTAAAAAAAAACACATATTGCAAAAGTTAAAAAGAATTAAATAGAATATCCCAAACAAACTCAATTTGGATTAACAATAACATTTTTTTAAAAAAAATCAAATTAAAATTAACAATGATCAATAATTTATTTTATTTTGTTCAGGCCAGGATGGCTTGCTGGAAAAGCCAACTTTTTAGGGCACATCGGAAGGACCGGAGGTCAGGGATTATGCAAAGCTCCGGGAGCAGCTCATTCCAGAGGGAAGGCGCTCCCACAGAGAAGGCTCTCCCCCCTGGGCGTCGCTAGCCGACACTGTCTGGCCGACGGCACCCTGAGGAGGCCAACTCTGTGGGATCACACTGGACGGTGGGAGGCTATCGGTGGCAGTAGGTGGTCTCGCAGGTATCCTGGGCCTAAGCCATGGAGCGCTTTAAAGATCATAATTAGTACCTTGATTCGCACCCGGAAGACAACCGGCAACCAGTGCAGGCCGCCTAAAAGGGGTGTAACATGGGAGCACCTAGGTGCCCCCATGATAACCCATGCAGTCGCATTCTGGACCATCTGAAGCCTCCGGGTGCTCTTCAAGGGCAGCCCCATGTAGAGAGCGTTACAGTAGTCCAGGCGAGAAAGGACGAGGGCATGAGTGACTGTGCACAGAGCATGCTATGTGAAGATAGAAACTGTAGTTTGTTGACTACTGTAACTTGTTGACTATTGTTCTGGCAAGAAGTGGGAGAAAAAAATGTGTTACTGGCTGAAATAAATCCCATCTACTACTGATATATATGACTAATCTAACAGGAATATCCAAATTGCTAAAATACAAATAAACATGTTCTTAAGTCAAGCTCAGCTCTTGGCTATTACATAAAGTTGTGATTTCCCCCCCCCTCCTTTCCTTCTGATTGCTGCTTGACAAAAGATATAAAGTTCAATTAATGCCACAAAAATATTTGAACAATTGCTATCTCTTGTGTTTTCAATGGGGTATATCCACCCAAAGTGTGCCTTGAAACATCCAATTAAATGCTCTTTAACATAGTATTATTATTCCAGGCTCCTATCCCTTGAACACTAGTTTTGCAAACATATTTGCAAGGGCAAACCTCAATATAAGGAAAATAGACAAGTAACACAAACAGTGAATAAATTAGTGTCCTCCTTCCTGCTGAACAATGGATGATTATGAAGGCATTCCAGCAGTGCCCAATCTAAATATTGTCAGGTCTTAGGAGCAGAAACACAAATAAATGCATAAATAAATTGCTGTGCTCCCTTCCCTCCATATTTCCAGAATATGGATATTGTGTATATTTGTCAAATCTTTCATTCAAAAGCTGAAGAGCTAGTATAAAGTGTGTGTGTGTGGGGGGGGCAAGACACAATTCCTTTGCAATATTTAAAAACCTATGGCTAGCCGAGAAAAAAGAATGTTAATATAGTAGCAATCTGGCCACAAATCACTTTCCCCCATAGAACTAATCATGATTCTACGTTGCTGAAGTCCTTGCCATGAAGGAGAAAGGAAGATGCATACAGGCATCATGGCCAAGATGCTGAGAAGCACTTGTCCCGTGGGGACAACCAGAGCAAAGAGAACCAATGAGAGAATCTGTGGGTCGGTGTCAGTGGTGGGTTTCAAAAATTTTTAGAACCTCTTCTGTAGGTGTGGCCTGCTTTGTGGGAGTGGCTTGCCAGGCTTGTGACCGGGTGGGAGTGGCTTGGTAGTCATGTGACTGGGTGGGCATGGCCAACTTGTAAAACGTGGTGAAACTCACTTAACAACACTCTTGCTTAGCAACCAAAACGTTGGCTCAGAAACTCTGGCATTTGAAGCACACAAGTCTTAAAGCTGTCAAGTTACAAGACCCTTTGCACCCCTAACCCTTTAGAAAAAAAACCCCAGGGGTGTTGAAACTTGACAGCTTTAAGACTTGTGGACTTCAACTCCCAGAATTCCTCCTCCAGTCATGTTGGCTCAGGAACTCTGGCATTGACGTATGCAAGTCTTAAAGCTGTCAAGTTACAAGACCCTTGCACCCCTAACCCTTTAGAAAAAAAAACCCAGGCGTGTTCAAACTTGACAGCTTTAAGACTTGTGGACTTCAACTCCCAGAATTCCTCCTCTCGCTCTTCATCTTGATGATGTGCAGAGGGGCAGGGGGGGAGGGAGCTGGAACCGGTTCTAAATGGCACTGTAGATTTGTGGAACCTCTTCTATAGAAGAGCTTAGAACTGGCTGGAACCTACCCCAGTCAGTGTGCTCATTCAAGAATTGCTTAGAGTAAACTGGGTGATGTCTAAGAAAAGGGGGAAAAAACCCTCTAGTGCTGAAAATTATAGGTGCAAAGATTAAAAAAAAACCTTGAAGAAACCAAGAAAAATGAGGACACCTTTTTGAAATTTCTAAAAAAAATTGGAAAAAGAGCCAAACCATAACATAAAATTTCCATAACTGACTGACCCTGAGTGTGGAAATACACGGCTGTAGAACAGATACTAAATTTAGAGCCGAGGTGGCACAGTGGTTAAATGCAGCACTGCAGGCTACTTCAGCTGACTGCAGTTCTGCAGTTCGGCTGTTCAAATCTCACCGGCTCAAGGTTGACTCAGCCTTCCATCCTTCCGAGGTGGGTGAAATGAGGACCCAGACTGTGGGGGCGATATGCTGACTCTGTAAACTGCTTAGAGAGGGCTGAAAGCCCTATGAAGTGGTATATAAGTCTAACTGCTATTGCTATTGCTAATTGATGAGAGCTCAATGTACATTTGCCTAATACTTAAAAATGTCTTCCATTCTATTACCCAACAATGATAACAACAACAGATCAAAATTGCATCATGGCCAGCAGTATATATTTGCTTCTTCTTTTATCACACTTGCTTATCTATATCTTTTCATTGTTAACACCAGTAATGGTATTCTATTTGCTTCACTACCAGTTCAATAGTGGGAGTGCGCCTGCCCAAACGCTCGCTTCACTTACACGTGGCACATATGGGAATGTGCAGAACCTTCTGTGCATGCGCAGAAGGTCCTTGATGACATCTGGGTGGGTGGGCGGAGCCTCACGCCAACACCACTTGAACTGGTGCGAACCGACACCTCTGGCTTTGTATCACATGCCTTTTTCTTCCTAAATGACCACTATATCTATTGGTTTTCAATAAACACAAATGCTAATCAAATAGCTCCTTAGAAATTGGAACAATAATATGAGTGAAATAATCATTAATACGGTCACCTACGTAGTGTTTTCTGGCAGGCATTGTATGATAGTCAGTGTTTCTCTATCAAATTCCACAGCATTTGTCACAACAAGTATGGGAGGACAAACATGTATAAAAAAAACATGTTCAGTGAAATAAATGGCAATTATTTTGTAAAATAGGAAATAATTTAATGGGAGCTAGACTGAAAAAACATTTTTCCAGTATGGCACACAGCTTGTTTAAAGAGGTCATCAGTCACACAGCAATCTGGAGGGGGGGGGGAAGCAGTTGTGAGACTGGTTATGAAAAGTCTAAAATTTCAAGAATCATTTAAAGGGAGCCATGGGTCACATACAACTCTGTATGAATATGTGTTTTTTTTATGCAGTGCTTATATAAGTCAGCTCTTTGTAAAAAAAAAAATTAAGAAGCACACGCTGTGTTTATAAGGCACAAGTGCAACAGTTTTCTAATGATGTAACTTTGCTTGAACAATAAACTTTTTCTGAAATTCTTTATTTGACGGAAAGAATTCCCTGACAACCATTACATAACACTTATATAACAATGGTCATAATCAAAGTCAGAAATAGTAATTCTTTACAGGATTGAGAGCTTTCCCCCTCCCGTCAATCTTCAGCTTCAAATGCTCACATGTTGACACCTACAGTACTTCCAATTCATCACATTCATTTTGATAATCTTAACCCAATTTAGCTTGCTTGAAGCAGTTCAGCTCAATTGAAGTTCACACTAGCCCAATAAGCACATGGCCCTATTACAACTTGTGAACTTTGTGAGACAAAATCTCTCATCCAAACCTGCATGAATTCACCAATTCACTTAAGACAATGTAACACAAGTGGAGATAAGAATAATAATGAGGTAATGGATGACAAAGGGACTCAAGATATTGTGGAATTGAAGTTTTTGTTTTTTAAAAAAATATTAGCCCATCCTGTACCTTCTTATCTGCTATTATCAGGGAAAATCATATAGAAAAGAAGAAAAAACATTATCTTATCATATCATATATTACTATATTGTAATACTATACCAGATGCATCACATGAAAAAAGCGCTTGGCCTTGTTTTCAGCGAGTTCTTATTATTTTTGAGGTGTAGGAGGTGGTGAGCATGGTCACCTCATGGCTGCTGCTATGTTGCAATATTTTCATGGAGGGCTTATTTTTGGGGGAGGGCTTATTTCATTAGCACATGCGCTCAAAAGCCCGATTGGAATTATTATCCGGGGAGGTCTTATTTTCAGGGAAACAGCGTAATGAACATCACATAAACCATAATACAACATAACATAGCAACCTAATTCAAAAGGATGAGCTCAATGATATCATCAGAGACTTTGAAACTGGCTATTTGCAACATTTGACTTAGCATCCAAAGGTTTTTAAGAAGCATCCAATTAACTCAGGTCCTGGGAAGTTGTTAGTCATAAATCAAAAGAATTATTATTTTTTCTTACTTACAGGCATGCCTGGGATATCTTATGCATTTTAATACTCCCATTAGTATCAACAGTGCAGATCAGTGTAGAAATACACAGATCTGTTCATTTTGATTTGGTCAGATTACTATTTTTACAGCTAAAAGGTTTTACATATGTATGCAACAGCTTAGCCAATAAAATGTCCAAACACAGACACATACAACAATAATGCATATTTTATGGCCATTTCCTCTTACACAGACAGATACTAAGTATATACTCTCTGTGTATCTGTCTGTATTATGGCCAACAAAATCAAAATAGCTCATTTGCAATGATTGATTAAGCAAACTATCCAGTATATAACCTTGACAGGAAACTTAGATCAGGAAAACTGTTCATTTTTAATGATTGCTTTTAAAGAAATCATGAAAACATGCATTTGTATGTATATATCACACAACCCTATTTCAATTTTGCCAAAAAAAGAATCATGAAAATATTAAAAGATACACAAAGTTTATTTTTACA
Source organism: Thamnophis elegans (assembly GCF_009769535.1). Lineage (NCBI taxonomy): Eukaryota > Metazoa > Chordata > Lepidosauria > Squamata > Natricidae > Thamnophis > Thamnophis elegans. The sequence continues at coordinate 83,223,042 of NC_045546.1, forward strand.
TCATACAAAGATAGGTGTCCAACAAATGATTCCCTTTGCGGGAAAACAACATTAACCCAACTTTTGAAAAAAAGAATAAGAAGGAAGAAGGAAAAGAAATTAGAAGGTGAAGTTAACAGAAAAGAGAAGAAAATAAATTATATTCAGTGTTTGCTATATCATTCGTTATACTTCTTCATAGTGTTCTGTCCTTGTCAAATATATTTACTTCCACCACATTGTTTAGGTTGTTTAAATTTCTTATCGCTCTTTCTCAGGATTTCATCAATCCCACCTAATAAAGATTTTCTCAGTCTTCCAGTTCTTAGCAACACCTTCACACTTTTATATATTTGTTTTTCAGTTTGCTTCTTGTTATTCTCTCCCCCCATATCAAGATTATATTAGCATATATCTTTCAAACTCATTTCTGTATTCAATCCACATCCACAAAGCATTCATTCATTCATTCTTCAGTTTACCTCCTATTTATTTCACAAACACTTAAGTCAATCTAGTCTTACTGCATGGAAATTTTCTTTTTTTTCCCTACTGGCATGCTGAATTCTCAATTCAAAAAGCAAGCAGAAGTAAACTCTTATACACAAACATCTGCACATTTATCCCTTGCAATAAGGAATATTTTTTCTACCTGCATTGACACATTTTATTCACAATTTTTCAATCTATTTTTGTAATTTTTAGTAAAAATTCTCCCAAGGTATATACATTCATCTATTTGTTCAATGTTTTTCAAAGTTTATTTTAATTTGCAAACATTCACGCTCTGGTTCCCTGGGCGATTAACTTAGCCTTTAATAGATTAATTTTGAGTTCCATGCTATTTGTTGACATTACAATCTAATACTAACTGCAAAGAATTTGGTTTCTCAGTCAACAGTAAAACAGTATACGCTTACAAACTATACACATATTCACAAACCCTAACCAGAACACTTCTAATATCAACTTAAGCATTCTTAATAAATTTATCTATAAATGTTAAAGAAGCAAAAGGACTTCAAACATTTTTCTTCCTGCTTATTTATTTATTTATTTATTTATTTATTTATTTATTATTTATTTATTAGACTTATATACCGCTTCATAGGCTTTCAGCCCTCTATAAGCAGTTTACAATTTTTTTTTAGCAAATTGAGTCAGCAACTTGCCCCACAGTCTGTGGTCCTCATTTCACACACCTCGGAAGGATGGAAGGCTGAGTCGACCTTGAGCCGGTGAGATTTGAACCGCTGAACTGCAGATCAGTCAGCTAAAGTGGCCTGCAGTACTGCACCCTAACCACTGCGCCACCTCGGCTCTGTAAGCTCTTGCTTAAAGTTGAGAATTGTTTTTACTTCATAACACTTTACTTCCGTAATAAACCACTTTTAATGCATTTAGCAACCAATCTTCAACTCTAAATGTTGAGCGTAAAATGTTCAATAATTCAAGCCTACTCACTTTCTCTAAATCAGCAAACAGATGTTCACTTGTGTTACTTTTCTCTTTGCATGAGGCAAACTTAATAGCATTTTCCATTCATCAGACAGATGCAGTTTTTGATAAATATTAAATACATTGTGTTAACTAGTCTTTCATAACCAAAGCATGTCACATTTTAATAAATACTTGAGATATGCCCTATATTTGCAAGTTGACTGTATTTTAGCATTCTCACAATACCTCTGACCTAATTCATTATTCTTCTCACTAACTAATAGATGAAAACTAATCAAGGAGAGAAGCAACCTAAAACTAAGCAGAAATTTCCTAAGGATGAGAACAATCTACCTGTGGAATGGCTTACCTTCAGAGGTTGTGGGTGCCCCATCATTGGAGAACTATACAAATTTTACATGAAGGGGGGAGGAGGAGGAGGAGGAGGAAAAGGAGGAGTGGATATACTGCTAGAATCCCAGATAAAACAACACAGATAGAGTTGTGAAAAGACTTTCAAAGATTAAATAATATAAAAAGTGCATTCCTATTTATGAAATTCCAACAAGTGAACAGAACCAGCTGAAGAATTTAAAGCAAGAAGATGGGACATCCTGATAAATTTTCAATAGCTGATTAAAAGAAGTTACAGAATACAATGTTAGAATGTTGAAAGTTTCTCCAAGTTTCTCTCTAAACAAAATCAAAACAGGGTTATTCTGAATGTCTTTATTGTGCTTACTGCAATCTATGGATTGCATAATCTTTTTTTTCCCCAAGACCCTCCTAAATACCGTATTTATCGGCGTATAACACGCACCGGCGTATAACACGCATCCCCCATTTTAACACAAAAATTTGAGTAAAAATTTTTTTCATTAAAAATAAATGACTTGGAAGCTCGGAACTTAATGTTGGATTAAAATTTATAACATTAGAACATGAATTATAACATTAACTCCTCAACATAAAGTGCCTTCCTTCCTTCCTCCCTCCCATCCCTTTCTTTATGTTTTCTTCATGCTTTCTTTTCTTTTTCCTCTGCTCTTTTTAACCCCCCCCTTCTTCTCCTCCTCTACATTTAGGTTGGATTAGTTTGTACAATGGTCATCAAACTTCTGAAGTAAAAATAATAAATAAACATATTTAAGAAGAAGAAGAAAAAGGAAGACGTTTTTAGTTAAGTCAAACGTTTTAATAAAAGTTTCATCTTTTAAGATTTGTCCAACACATCCAATTGTAACCTTAACAGTAAAGAATATCACCCCAGCTGCTAAAGGTTCAACCAGTCTGAGAACCATTGAAAAGACAACAGTGCAAAATCCAAAAGACACAACTTCCTCACCGCCATTGCTTTGGTACCAAATCTTTGAGGAAGGGGCTCCAGAAAGAAGGAGGAGGGGGAGGAGGAGGGAACTAAAGAGAGCTTTTACCGAGTCTGCGCCCCACAGCCAGGACTGTCCTGGCGCCCCTCAAGCCGCGTTTCTTCCCCGCAAAGCCCTTCGGGCAACCCGAGAGTTCCTTTTGGCGCCAGAAGGGCTTTGCAGGAAGAAACGCCGCGTTTCTTCCTGCAAAGCCCTTCTGGCGTCAAGCGGAACTCTCGGGTTGCCCGAAGGGCTTTGCGGGGAAGAAACGCGGCTTGAGGGGCGCAAGGACAGTCCTGGCTGTGGGGCGCAGACTCGGTAAAAGCTCTCTTTAGTTCCCTCCTCCTCCCCCTCCTTCCACAGTCTGTGTGACGCTGCCGCCAGGCTGAGAGCTGCCGCTGAAACAAGTTTGGGAAGGTCCTTTGCAGGCAGCCAGTTCTAGCTGCCTGCAAAGGACTTCCCCACGTTTGCTTTGAAAGAAACCTCTGCACGGGAGTTAGAAACCTCTGCGCGGGGGTTTCTTGCGGCCGCGCACCTTAGAGGGAACAGTGGACCCGGCGTATAACGCGCAGTATCGGCGTATAACACGCAGGCAGGGTTTCAGCTTACAATTTAGTTTTTAAAAACTGCGTGTTATACGCCGATAAATACGGTAGTTCTTTCATGCTTTCTTGCATTTCTTTATACTCAGTAATATATCTCAGATAAAATCAATTTTATTGTAGAAATAATAGCAATAGCAGTTAGACTTATATACCGCTTCATAGGGCTTTCAGCCCTCTCCAAGCGGTTTACAGAGTCAGCATATATTGCCCCCCACAGTCTGGGTCCTCATTTCACCCACCTCGGAAGGATGGAAGGCTAAGTCAACTTTGAGCCGGTGAGATTAGAACCACTGAACTGCAGATAACAGTCAGCTGAAGTGGCCTGCAGTACTGCACCCTAACCACTGCACCACCTGAAAAGTATACATACAACAGCTGAATGCTAACTAGAGTGCAAAGATATCAAGGATTTTAATAACTTCCCAGGAGTTTAAAGTTCTAATGTTTACCTTCTCAAAGTAATGGGCACTTGTTATAGTATTTGTTAGCCTTGAAATCTGTTTACATAATGGCCATCTCTTCTGACATGAGAACATATTGTGTATGTAGCCTGAAGCCTTACAATTGTTTACATAATGGCCATCTCTAACATGAGAACTTCTCACGTATGCAGTCTGAACCCTTACAATTGTGGAGATTTAAAAATTTGTTTAAAAAATAAAATGATGAAAAGGGAAATTATCTTTCAGAGTAGCTATGAAGCTGAAAACATATCAAACATGCTCATCATATTTCCCCATCCATCTAATTAGACTTATATAGCATCCAAAATATGATCTAGCCAGATAATCATCCTGAGTATATATAAATGATAAGTCACTAAAAAAAAAAAAACAGTTTGGTTCTTTATTTTGAACATAGGATCTGTAGATAGGTTGTATATTCTACATTGTCCCCAAAATCTCTGCAAAGATTCCACAGAGATGTCAGTTCTCTGTGCAACTGAATCACCGCATGTACGCCAAATGTTCAATCTCTCAATCATTATACCAAGAGACATCTTATGTATTTATTTGCAAGCAGAAGCGAATGTCCTTTCTAAGCAACTTTAGAGCTAACTTGGAGGAAGCTGAGTGCACTGATTTAATGCACCAAAAAGGAGAATGAAAAAGAAACAGAATTTAGCCCTCCATCTAATCTCTGCCTTAATAAAATCTATTCCATATTAAACTCTGTAGAGAATTTGGGGAATCTGGAAATTTTATTATAGAAAATAGACTCTATTGGAATGAAACACTGCCCAGTTCCACTGGGCCTTAATGTCATCCCATCTCTCTCTTGTTAAAAAAAAATACTTTTTTTATTTTCCATTTCATAACATACAATCACATGTATACTATTACATAGCCAATATCCTATTGCATTAAGTAGTAATTACATCAGTTCCTCTTGTCATCAACACCCAGAAAGATAAAAACCCATTATTAGCTCTTCTGCTCTCCTCTTTCTTCTACCTCTTTCTTCTACCTCTCTCCTACCTCCTTTCTTCCCTCCATCATCCTTTTCTACTCTACTTCCCCTTCCTTTCTCCTTCTCCTCTCTCTGCATTCCACTCCTCCTTATCCTCCTCATCTTCCCCCCTTACCCTCTCTCCTATCCCTCTCTTCCTATCTTTCTTCTCTCCTCTGTTTCCCACTCTTCCTCTCATTGGTGTATTTCCGCTTCTGAGCAAACTCCATTCTATGTTGATGGTATTTATCCTTCCATATCAATATACTTAACATATCTTAGTTTTAAAGAAATGTCATCCCATCTCATTGAATAGGAAAAAGGGGAATCCCACTCTCTTCATCTGTGTTATTGGTCTTTTAATTATAATAAAGTCCCTGCTTCTACGAACTCTAATGATGTGACCTGTGATGACGGCTTGGTGATTTATTTTTAAGTTTCAATTTATACTGGATCAGTTTTAATTTATATGCAAGGCTTAGGCAACGGACCAGACCTCTGATGGCATGAGATCAACAGCATGCATTCTGGTTGAATGGGTAGAGTGTAAGCATCATTGGAGGAAGTAATTGTGCCATTTAGCCCTTAGTAGGTGTCCTGAGCCACACTGAGTTGCATGATTTCAGTTGAGACGTTCATTTTTCATTCTTGGTGAAAGAATTTAGCATGTGGCAGAATTTCAAGGATTCTTGGATCAGAGACCATTAAGATCCACATCGGTGCTTCAGAATAACCTTGATTGCCCACATTGATAATGTACAGCAGAAACGGCATAGCAGAATGGTTTTGCTGAACCTCCAAGGTATTCACTGATTCCAGTGAAGTGAAGTTTAACATGCACCATTCTAGGTTTTTTTTTCTCCAGAGGTTTGTTTCGCTAAATGATGTGGGAAATCGATTGTCTCTTTTGTACTAACTATCTCCATGAAACCAACCAGAAGAGATAATCAAGGGATTGGTAATACACTGTAGACAATATGCAGTTTTCTGTCCTTCTTGATCCACTTTAAGAATTCTGCTGAACCACTATCTGGTAGCAGATAGAAAGTAGATAAAATGAAATAAACAGAGAATCTAGACAAGCAAACAGACTTTTGTCCCAGGGCACCTGGGGATTTCTAGAACTGGGGGTTATTTTAGTTTGCAAGGATGGGAACTATCTCTGAGAACTAAGAGAGTGTGGGTATTTATGCCCTTTTACTACTTATAGTGACACTATTTACTACTTGCAGTAGGTATATGCAATGCAATCGCAGAGTAGCACACAATCTGGAGCTCTGGATTATTCCTCCTGCTTGATGAGCAGGTGGCCACTGTGGACAGGAACCGGTGTATCAGTTGATCCTTATCTTAGATTAGAATGTCCTTCGGACAGTTACCCATACCCTGATCTCCTCTCAGCTTGACTACTGCAACACCAGTGGTGGGTTTCAAAAATTGTCCGAACCTACTCTGTGGGTGTGGCCTCCTTTGTGGGAGTGGCTTGCCGCCCATGTGACCGGATGGGAGTGGCTTGCCACCCATGTGACCGGATATGAAGATGCCGACGACACTTGTCAGAACCACCTTAAATTATCTCACACACAGCACTGGCATGCATAAGAATAGGATGTAACTTGTTTTTTAAAAGGCATCTTTGGTTTGCATTAAAACAACTTCAACACACGCAATGTTCTGATTGCACCACAAACTCAGTAGTCATCCTTACCTTTCACAGAGGCACTGAGTTTTATAAATAGGAGCATGATAGTGTAGAATAATCATCTCCAAGGACCAGTGGTGGGTTTCAAAAATTTTTGGAAGCTCTTCTGTAGGTGTGTCCTGCTTTCCGGGTCGACTGGTGGAACCTCTTCTAACCAGTTCGGTAGATTTGACAAACCGATTCTACCGAATAGGTGCGAACTGGTAGGAACCCACCTCTGTGCAACACACTCTATATAGGCAATCTTTGAAGACCACCTAGAAGCTTCAGTGGGTTCAGGATGCAGCAGTATAGGCAGCAATGGGTATACCTTGGTATATCCATCTAATGTGTCCATTTCATGAGCTTCATCTCTTGCCAGGTTGCTTCTGGGTGCAATATAAGGTGATGATAATTATCTGTATAGCCCTATATGGCATAGGTCCCTATTACCTGAGGGAAAAACAGAGGTAGTATTCAGCAGTTCTGGAGAACCAGTAGCAGAAATTTTGAGTAGTTCAGAGAACCAGTAAATACCACCTCTGATTTGCCAAGTGGTAATCAAGTGGTGATTTTGGTGGGTTGTTGTTGTTGTTGTTGTTGTTGTCGTCGTCGTTGTTTTGCTCCTTTCTGGTTTGTGACCATTTATTACTCATTCTTTTTTCTTACTTTATTACATTGTCTTATTCCTTTTAATGTTGTTTAATTGTGAACTGCCCAGAGCCACAGGTTGTTGGGTGGTAAACAATTTTTTTTTTAAAAAAATAGGAATAATCAGATTAGTGCTGCTATTACATTGTCCTTATTCTTCATAACCTTAGCTTAGTTTTGTTGCTATTATAATGTTCTTATCCTTTATAATCTTGCCTCAGTTTGTCATTTTAATTAATTCATTCATTTTGTCAGCTTACTGTCCATCTTAAAAAGCTATCCAATGTTTTCATTTAATCATCAACAACTCTTACCTACGTGATCTCATGTTGCTCACATTTTCCGAAATTTGCTTGTTAATTTGGTATTTGTCTTCTTCATGTATGACTTTGCCTTTCTGAGATTCTAAATAAAATTCTGCTCGGATGAAGAGTAAGCGTAATGTTTTAATAATTTGGCTCTTTTCTCGTACCTTCCTTTTTTTGTTGAAAACATGCAACATTATCTCCAAAATCTCTAAACCTCGCTCCTAAATTAGTTGACACAAAGCTATGAGCACTTGAACTGTATTCCATCCCTGCAGTCTTCAGTAGTTCAATGGGTATTCCATCCATGCTAGTTAGCAATAGCAGTTAGCAGTTAGACTTATATACCGCTTCATAGGGCTTTCAGCCCTCTCTAAGCAGTTTACAGAGTCATCATATCACCCCCACAGTCTGGGTCCTCATTTCACCCACCTCGGAAGGATGGAAGGCTGAGTCAAGCTTGAGCCGGTGAGATTTGAACCACTGAACTGCAGATAACAGTCAGCTGAAGTGGCCTGCAGTACTGCACCCTAACCACCTCGGCTCTTTAGTTGCTTTTTTTTAATTTGACAGCTGATAAATCGCCTGTCATATCTCACCTTAGAATGAGGTTTCTGAAAAAGATTTTCCTCTGCAAATATTTGCCGTTCTATAATAATGGGGGCGGAATCAAAATTGAGACTATGGTGAATGAAGCACAGCAATATAAATCCCATCTGCTTTTTCATGGGCATTGATATTGGAAGGAGCAGAGTTCATACTGCAACACTCTATCCATTACTTTTCCATTTTTCACCCCTTCCCTCCGAGTGTCCTTGTTAAGTTTTTCTTTCCGGTGACTACTATGGTCTTTCTAGCCTTGGAAACAATCTGCCATCATTCTCAAGGATGTTAATTTCACACTTTTACATGACAGTTCATCTTCAAAAACAATGCAGTGTAAGGTCATAATTCCTGCCACCGTTAAAATGTCTTCAGTATATTCTTGCCAAATTTATTTCATACCCTGTCTAAATTAAACTCAGTGACTTTCCTTTACATGTTTCTATATTCAGATGACCACTTAATGTATCATCCAAGAGAAAATTCATTCCTAAATGACATTACAGAGTTGGAAGGGACCTTGGAGGTCTTCTAGTCTAAGGAAACCCTATACCATTTCAGACAAATGGCTATCCAACATCTTCTTAAAGACTTCCAGTGTTGGGGCATTCACAACTTCTGGAGGCAACTTCTGTTCCACTGATTAATTCTTCTAACTCTCAGGAAATTTCTCCTCAGTTCTAAGTTGCTTCTCTCCTTGATTAGTTTCCACCCATTGCTTCTTGTTCTACCCTCAGGTGCCTTGGAAAATAGTTTGACTTCCTCTTCTTTGTGGCAACCCTGAGATATTAGAACACTGCTATCATGTCTCCCCTAGTCCTTCTTTCTATTAAACTAGACATACCCAGTTCCTGCAAACGTTCTTCATATGTTTTCATCTCCAGTCCCCTAATCATCTTTGTTGCTCTTCTCTGCACTCTTTCTAGAGTCTCCACATCTTTTCTACAATGTGGCGACCAAAACCGAATGCAGCATTCCAAGTGTGGCCTTACCAAGGCATTATAAAGTGGTATTAACCCTTCACGTGATCTTGATTCTATCCCTCTGATTACGTAGCCTAGAACTGTGTTGGCTTTTTTGGCAGCTGCTGCAAACTGCTGGCTCTTATTTAAATGGTTGTCCACTAGGATTCCAAGATCCCTTTCACAGTTACTAATATTGAGCAAGGTACCACCAATACTGTAGCTGTGCATTTCGTTTTTGTTGCCTAAATGTAGAACCTTACTCTTTTCACCATTGAATTTAGATTGATTTCTGATGTGATGTGAATTCCCTACTAGTTGACTTTATATTTTCACTTCCCCACTAATGAAGAATGTTAACCTTTAAAGACAGAATGTGATAACAGCTTTCTGTTAGACTTAGCATGATTTAGAAAACAAGTCACTTTGCTATCATGCTCAATCCATTCAACTATAATTTAATATGAAGTGCATGGACCATAAAGGAAGAGGTGAGGAAATGGCATCAAATTACATAAAGGATCTTAGCAATGGTCCAGCTCCACCAATAGAGCTGTTATGAAAAAATCAAGTACTGTTTTGAAGAACATCAGAAAGGGGACTTAGTGTTGTGGCCCACTAGCAGCCAGTGGAGCTGGCAGCAGACTTGGATGGTGAAGAAGTTGGGGAGGAACATGGGGGAGTCCTGGAGTCTGGGAAGGCTGCATCAGAGGCAGAGATGGGGCCAGGACCATCCAACAGTTATCAGCTACCTTTGGAGTCGGAGATAAGTGGGGCAGAAGAACAGCTGGTGCCTGTTCCCAATGTGCGCATGCGCAGAGCTGTTAGGAAAAGGGAATAATTAAGGAACAGGGGCAGAGGTGGGTTCCTACCAGTTTGCACCTATTCGGTAGAACCAGTTCATCAAATCTACCGAACCGGTTAGAAGAGGTTCCACCAGTGGACCTGGATAGCAGGCCACACCTACAGAAGAGGTTCCAAAAAATTTTGAAACCCACCACTGGTCCTTGGATATGAATATTCTACACTATCATGCTCATATTTATAAAACTCAGTGCCTCTGTGAAAGGTAAGGATGACTACTGCGTTTGTGGTGCAATCAGAACATTGCGTGTGTTGAAGTTGTTTTAACGCAAACCAAAGATGCCTTTCCAAAAACAAGTTTACATCATATTCTTATGCATGCCAGTGCTGTGTGTGTGGTAATTTAAGGTGGTTCTGACAAGTGTCGTCGGCATCTTCATATCCGGTCACATGGGAAGCAAGCCACTCCCATCCGGTCACATGGGCGGCAAGCCACTCCCACAAAGGAAGCCACACCCACAGAGTAGGTTTGAACAATTTTTGAAACCCACCATAGGGGTCAACTCGGGAGTAAATGCACAAGAGGATGCTGAATGGCCCCTCCCACAGGGGAAAAATTGCATCAAAGGGGGGAGTAGTGTTTGCAGGAGACAATACGTTTATTAGTGTGAAGATTACTTATCTGAGTCCATGCCTCACAGAGACTCTTTGCCAAGTATTTCATTGTGAAGTTATCAATCTGGCAACTATCCAAGGATTGATAAGGTCTATTGTTGGAATTCACCCTTGAAAGACTGTTTGCTGGGACTTTGCTGGATGTGAATGCGAGGAATTCACATTAGCCAAATAAGAAGGATTTTTTTTCTGGACAAGGAGTCTGTTTTGTAATTTGGTGAAGCTTAGATCAGAATATTTATCATGTCAACAGTGCAACATATTTTAATGCAAATCTATGGTTTAATCAGAATATGTTATACAGGTAGTCCCCGATGTACGACCACAACGAATCCCAAAATTTCTGTTGCTAAGTGAGACATTTGTTAATTAGGTTTTGTCCCATTTGACCACCTTTCTTGCCACAGTTGTTGAGTAAATCACTGCAGTTGTCAAGTTAGCAATATGGTTGTTAAATGAATCTGAAATCCCCTTTGACTTTGCTTGTCAGAAGGTCGCAAAAGGTGATCACATGACCCAGGACACGGCAACCATCCTAAATATGAGACAACTGCTAAGCATCTGAATTTTTATCACGTGACCATGGGGATGCCACAAGGGTCGTAAGTGTGAAAAATGGTCATAAGTTACTTTCTTTTCAGTGCCATTGTAACTTCGAAACTATAGAAACTGTTGTAAGTCGAGGACTACCTATGCCACGAAAGGCAGTGACACTACATATCCTTTTCCCCTTTCATGGCCAAAGGTGGTGCTGAACTCACAATACTCTGCAAAACCACGTGGAGGTTGTTTCAGTGCCTCTCTGAACTGGCTACCGAAATTTCTGCAAACTCTGAACTGGCTGCACAAATTTCTGCAAACTCTGAACTGGCTACCCAAATTTCTGCAAACTCTGAACTGGCTACACAAATTTCTGCAAACTCTGAACCGGCTACCCAAATTTCTGCAAACTCTGAACCGGCTGCACAAATTTCTGCAGACTCTGAACTGGCTACCCAAATTTCTGCAAAACTCTGAACTGGCTGCCCAAATTTCTGCAAACTCTGAACTGGCTACCCAAATTTCTGCAAACTCCGAACTGGCTACACAAATTTCTGCAGACTCTGAACTGGCTACCCAAATTTCTGCAAACTCTGAACTGGCTGCCCAAATTTCTGCAAACTCTGAACTGGCTACACAAATTTCTGCAAACTCTGAACTGGCTACACAAATTTCTGCAAACTCTGAACTGGCTACACAAATTTCTGCAAACTCCGAACTGGCTACACAAATTTCTGCAAACTCTGAACCGGCTACCCAAATTTCTGCAAACTCCAAACTGGCTACACAAATTTCTGCAAACTCTGAACTGGCTACCCAAATTTCTGCAAACTCCGAACTGGCTACACAAATTTCTGCAAACTCCGAACTGGCTACCCAAATTTCTGCAAACTCTGAACTGGCTACCCAAATTTCTGCAAACTCCGAACTGGCTAACCCAAATTTCTGCAAAAGCTTGACATGGCCCCTTCAAGATAGCCCAAATATGTTGACAGGCAACAAAATTCTAAGAATGGGATTTTATTTATTTATTTATTTATTTATTAGACTTATATACCGCTTCATAGGGCTTTACTCCAAATGTATGCAATTCTTGCTATGTATAAGATCCCTGGTTCAATTCTGCAATCACTGATCTACCGTACAATCCATTATACCTTAAAATGTATGTATAATGCTAACGGGGGACATTTCTGCTAACGTAGAACAACATAATTTTTTTTATAGCAGATAGTTGTGTAAAGTCCTTAGCCTTCATTGTAACTATGTTAAAGTAATACACCAGCCTAGCATTTCTAATGACTTTTTCCCCCAACCAATTTGTCTATTAAGCAATTATTGCAAACTTCTACATTACAGCACTATGATAATGTAATTAGGTTTAGTCAAGCACCAAAGACATTTGGTTATATTTATTAAACAATTAACATTCTGAAGTGGATTGGCTGCATTGTAAACTAGTATGGAATGCCCCAACTGTGACTGTTACAAAGCCTGGGTCATGTAATAAATGCCTAAGCATAATACTGCCAAAGTAATAAAATTGAATGGTCACATTAGAGCTGGATAAATTAGCCTATTAATATGTGCTCTCATCTATACTTGCCATTTTAAAAAGGAAAAGGGAAATAAACAAGGTTATATCACTTTTTCATCCCTTGGCTATTGCATTAAGCCAGAAAATAATTATTTCTTAGTCGTCCCCCCCCCAAATAAGAAAATAGTGGTATGCTGTCTGTAAATCCAATATATTAACTAAGAGCCTAAAAAAAGTGATACAACCTTTTAATAATATTTTAATGGGCCTGGAAGCAATTCAACACTATTTTAAGCAAACTGTATATTTTTTCTTTAATCAACTATGTTAAAACACTGTACCAGAACATTGTGATGTCTAGACAAAACTTATTCAGATACAGGACTTTACACAGCAATTATGTCCTCAAGATCTTTACATGATTTGTGCCATTCTCTTTCAGTTCCAGCTTTTACAGATTTGGAAAATCCAAAGTGGTTTTGTGTTCAAATAGCAGGATCTTCCACATGACTGAACACCTCCTTTTTCAGGTTTCTAAATAATGCCCCCCCCCCCAATGGTAAATCCATCATCAAATGACTGTTAATAAAAGCCACCTAGGATTCCTGGTTTATTATAAGGAGGTCAGGAACTTGTATTAGTAAAATTTAGTAAAGTACTAAAGTACTCTCTCTCTCTCTGTGTAAATGCACCTCAAATTACTTATGAGCTCCATTCCCACAACTTTCCAATAGCTGAATATTCTCCCAAACATCAATCTTGTTCTTAACTCTTCAGAATTCAGAATTCCCTAACATATAAATATATTCATACGATTGGTATCTAGATAATCATTTCAAAGTTTACTGTTCTGAAATCTCAGTTGGAAAAATGCCTACAATGATCAGTGAAGCTTTGTTTTAAAACACACGGTTCATGATTCATTCATTAAATTCCAGCATGAAACATATATTATAACAAATGTGTAACTAAAGTGCCATGAATGTAATATGGATTTAAGGAAATCCTGACAAAGAATCTGCATGAAAAGTCTCCATAATCTATGTAAGATTATGTTGCCAGTCAAAATCAACTACAGAAATGGAAATTGAATATATAGTGTTCCCTACAGTTAAAGAAATAAAAAAAATCCTCTATATACATATGAATATTAATCTATTCACTTCTTTAATTTCAATTTCAATTTAATAAAATTTGTATGCCACCCACTCCCTTGAGACTCTGGGCGGCTTACAGACAAGATAAAAAGCACTTAAAAATTAAAGATAAAAAAGTACAATTGTTAAAATTACACACCATCCATTCTGTCTAAGTCTAAGTGGGGATGGACATTAATCAACAGCCCCAGGCCTGCCAGAAGAGCCAGGTCTTAGTGGCTTTACAGAAGGCCGGGAGGGTGGTAAGGGTCTGGATCTCTACGGGTAGATCGTTCCACAGAGCCGGCACAGCTACAGAGAAGGCCCTCCCCTAGGGGGCCGCCAGCCGGCATTGTCCGGTCGACGGCACCCGGAGGAGGCCCAACCTGTGAGATCTTGTTGGTCATTGGGAGGTATGTGGCAGGAGGTGGTCTCTCAGGTAGCCAATGACATCATTTAAACCAATGGCATCATAATATGGTACTAAACAAGGTCCATCAAAGTAAATTCACATAAGGGTTTAACTTGGACCATGATCCTCTTTGTTAGCTATCCTTTGCTAACCTTGATTCATCAGAGATGTACAAATTCTTCCTAACAGATACAGAGATTACCGGTATATATTTTTTCATGCCTTGCAAGAAGGATGCAATATATTTATGTCATGTTTAAATTCGTTGTCAAATGGACAAATCCACCCAATATGGAATGTATTTTGTTGAGATCCACAAAGAACAAATTTACTAAGAAACTGCTAAGTAACACATTTTCTAACACTTCATTTATTGTTTTAAGGGAAAATATTATGGGCACCAGGCCAAAAGTTCAAAGGGCATGATTCTAATGACTCAAGACAATCTACAGGGATTCGGTGTCCCCAGCTGTCTATTATAAATCACACAAACAAGTTTAGAATCAGACCAAAAGCAAAACAGGCCCAGTATTATTAGATATATTGCAACCTTTTAAAAGGCTGTTTTTACTGACCATTAGCCTTCATGGAAAAATCCCATTTCTTTAGGAAAATTGGTCTTTATACGGTAAGATTAGACTCCATGTTCCCAGATAAGCAACTAAATTGGCTTAATTACACAGCCGGGTATTAGCTAGTGGTAATTGCTATCATATACTGGTAGAGATGTTCTCTCCTCATTTTAAAATTATCTCAATTGAAGATATTAAACACTTGGTTTCTTCATCCACTTTTGTCCATCATTTGCCTTTGATACATACATACATACATACATACATACATACATACATACATACATACATACATACATACATACATTGTATTTGTGCTGATAAATAAATAAAGGGAGACTATTATAGATCTATTTCAAGCTATTTAGCTCTCATCAGCTAGCCATACCCTTACTGGGATTCAAACCTGGGGTGTATTACATATTAGGCAGATGTGTTAACCATTAAGCCACAAGGTTCTCCTCCTTATCAGCCGAGCCAGGGAAATAGGTATGTATTTAGAGTCACAACCCCTGGTATGCCCAAATATGGGAGGAAGTCTACTGCTTCCACATGTTATATGTTATACATATAACATTCCCACTGAAAAGTCTAAAAAAAAAATTCTAGGATTGAAATAAATCCTTCTTACTGCCAAATTTAAGATGAAAAGATGCAGTAATACATCTTCAAAGAAACTATTCAGGCATATAATAGTGTAGCTGATATCCTCCCAAGGCCCTAAAGACTAAGAAATTGTGATAAATATGAAAATTTAAGAAATTAGCAGAGGTTTTCCCCTTCCTCCAAGATTTACTTGATTTAATCTGCTCATATGTAGATTCCATCCTTTCTTGTATCACAGTCACAGATATATCTATCCAGAGATGGGTTCCTACCAGTTCAGATCGGTTTGGCTGAACTCGTAGTAGTTTCCCGGCCTGAGTCGCCAGAACTGGCAGCAACCCAGGCCTGCCACACCTCCGAACTTGTTCCCTGATCGGTGCAGCATGTTTTCCCCCCCTATTTTTAAATGTTCTGCACATGCACTGACCTATTTATGGGCAACTGTGCATGCTCGCATGCAAAATTGTGCGTGCACTGAACCAGCAGTAATGCCAGCACAGTGGTGGGATTCAAATAATTTACCAACCGGTCTCTGTCCTAATGACCAGGTGGGTAGGCGGGGCTTAGTGGTCATGTGACCATGTGGGCGTGGCCAACTCAGCATTACTCAGGTCGATGGGCGCTTCGCCTTAGCTGTTACAATGTAATAAGGGTTAACCGGAGAGGAAGTTTCTGTAAGCAGGTCAATAAAGATTAGGCTAGAAACAACACCAGAATGTTTCCTTCCTGCCTTCCTTACAGGATCAGCCCTGTGAAGTGGAAAAAAACAAAAGGAGATTTCTTCCAACAACTGGTTCTCTGAACCTCTTAGAAAGTTAAGAACCAGTTTTTCCGAATAGGTGCGAACTGGCTGAATCCCACCACTGTGCTGGCACCAACTCATCACTGTATCTATTTATGTCTAGATAGTCAGATAAATGTGTAAATATGTACATTATTCTCACATACATATATAGACAAACACACACACTCACCACACACACTGAAAGAATTCAAAGCAACCTATAACTGGTTGCTACCACTTAACATTTTGCCTTACTTACTTATTTTCCCTGTAGTTTTTTTCCCCTTTGTTCTCCACAATTCTGAACAGTTTTTTGTTATATGTACTGGAGTAAAAAGAGAAATAAATAAAACACTATAGAACTCAGAGAATTTCAGAAGTTACAAACCATCCAAGCTTTGAGTCAGGAGAAGTTCCAACAAATACTTGCAAAATTCCTTGTGGAAACCCAATTCATAAAGTGCTAGGAACTTTATTTATTTGGTTGGAGGGTTTTATTTCCAATTTATAGGACCTGGTTGCTGGGCTCCTAATTTAATCCAATAAGACCTAAATTGTTCCTCTTTGGGAAAAAACAGCTGATTTAGGAGCAAATAAAAATCATAGTGTGCCCCCCCACCCTCGCTCTTTTTCTGGAATTTGTAATTCCCAGACCCTTAAGGGCATATCTGCACAAGTTCTTGAAAAACAATAGCAAAGTCAAGTCACAGGAAAGATGTATGATTTGATAACAAACCTAGATCATAGATCTCTTTTAGATTTCAGGATTAGTTAAATCCTGGGCAGATATTTGCATTGGTTTATATCTGTTATTTTTATTTCACAGTGTTTTGAAACTTTAAATCCTTTTTAAGCCCGCCCCCCAGGGCTGGGTTTCAACCGGTTCGCACCGGTCCCTGCGATCTGGTTGGTCGCCGAACCCGGAAGTAAGTAACTTCCGGGAACGGCAAAGCCCCCCCCCCGCGCTCACGCGCGCCCGCACACCCGCGCCCGCTCCTTACCCGGTTTTTTTGAATTTCGTGCTTTCCACGCATGCGCAGAACGCCTGCGCGATCCTCCAGGAGCAGCTGGAGCATCGCGCAGACGCTAATACGCATGCGCACGCCGCGTGCGTGCGTGAGGACGCCACGTGCGTGCACGCGCGCGCCGCGTGCGTGCGCGAGGATGCCGCCGGCCTCGTTCCAACCGATCCGGTTGGAACGGGGCGAGAAACCCACCCCTGCCGCCCCCCCATTATTACCAAATAGATTTTGAATCAATTATTCAGCACTTATTGATTAGAAATATTTATTTTCAAAATAGTGAAATCTGACTATTAAATTATGCATTAAATCATGTCACAGTCAGTTATGGACTATCCCAAGTGTCAGGAAGTAGTAAGCACTCATAAAATATTGTATTTTTTTTTCATTATCATGCTGTGCTCCTAAAAGCCTAAGTTTCATTATTCCTGTCACACTAAAACACAGAGAATACATAATTTCATATTTTCTGTTTCCTCCACAACTTTTTTCCTGGAAAATATATTCAAAATGATTGTGTTAACGCATGCTTATGAACAAATCCTTAAACATAACAGGGTTTGGAACAGAAATATGAGATGCTTGATTGCATACTTGGAATACAATCAACCACAGAAACACAATTTTTGGGGTGTGTGTTTATAAGAATATAAGAATGTGTTTATAAGAATATGTAAATTAATTGTTTGTTGCTAAGATTCTAAGCTTGAAAGTGGATGTAACAAATATGCATATGCAACAAATCTATAACATATTAAAAGTGACAAAGAATAGATCAGAAAGATAACGCTTCCTATGTCTTTTAGGCTACTGAACCTGTTAAATAAAAATAAATAAATAAATCCCCAAAGCCTTGTCCAAAAGCCTTGAAAGATAAAGCTTTAGTGGTTGACTGCATTTGAGTGATTTTTTTCCCCTCACAAAATCCCATAAATCCTTGCAAAAGCCTAGGGTTCCTTAAAAAACGATTTAAAAACAGGATAGGGATGAAATAAGGGACTGACTACAATGGTGAAAAAGATCAAACAAAAATTAAAGGCAACTACTCATAGATCTTTTGTTTCATGACATTTTCTGTAAAATAGAAAAAAATCCTCTAATTTTCAATAAATCAATAGTTTCATGTATACAAACTGCATTTCCTTTCTTTCATATACGTAGCACAACAGAATTTCCTGAAAATAACAGGAACACTCAAAAACATGCAGAGCCAAACACAGCATTCTTATTACTTAAAGATATACAGTATGTTAGATACCATATATTGAAACATATATTATAAAACATATATCTATTCAATATACTTTACACTATATATTAGAGCAGGCCATAGTTCATAATAATTACATCATTCACATTCATAAAATGGTAGTAAAATATTTTTTCTTATCTTTCACATCATTTCATATCATTACCTTAATGAAATTTCCTGTCTAGTTCTTAAGCCGCCCTGAGTCTCTCGGTAATAGGGCGGCATACAAATTAAATAAAACCTCAAACCTCAAACCTTAATCATAAAGGTCTGACATTATGCCCAATTCCAAATAAATACAAAACAAATTTGGTAACATGTAAAATACCTGTGTAAATTAGCTGATATTTTAACAGACACCAAGAGTCTCTTTGGACTGTGACAATATAGAAATAAGTTAAAATACGTATAATCAAGTTGACAGATTACAACCCCTTTCTCTTTTGAAGTATACATACATACATACATACATACATACATGCATGCATGCATGCACGCACGCACGCACGCACGCATGCACAAAACCCAGATAGCAGAGCCATATATAAAAATTCCTATAAAAATCCAGTAGTTTTCTGATCATTAATTCTATTCTGAATTATAATATTTTTCTATTATACATTTAAGCCCAGAGTGAAATTCAAATTTATGCAATTCACACTGCTCCTGTATCCACAACAAACACAAATTCTCTAATATTGCATTGCTAGAATTTATCCTCATATTAGCAATAACTAGCTGTTTACTAGGAACATTCCATAAGTAAGAATGAATGTTGCTCATTATTTTACTCTATGTTTGTCTACGTCACTGTTTGTATTTCCCTCCCCTGATCTTATGTAAGCCGCCCTGAGTCCCCTCAGGGAAAAGGGCGGCCTATAAATGTTAATAAACCTTAAACCTTAAGTGAGTTGTTCGTTCTAGAAATAGTTTCTGTGGAATGTCAAATAAAGTACTATAGTGAAATTACCAAATATTACAATAGACTTATATATCACTTCACAGTGCTTTACAGCCCTCTCTAATTGGTTTAGAGAGTGAGCATGTTGCCCCCAACAATCTGGGTCTTCATTTTACCAACCTTTGAAGGATGGAAGGCTGAGTCAATCTTGAGCCAGTGAGACTCAAATTGCCGAATTGCTGACAGCCAGAGCCAGCAATCAACAAAATTGTATTCTAACCATTGTGCAGCTATGGCTCTTGTATATAACATCTGGCCTTGAAAAGGTTTGGTTCATTGTGACACAGAAGGCATTTGTAGAACACTAGAGAGACATTACCTTTCCAACATATTGTGGATCCGGTCCCATGTGCTCTTCTAAAACAAAGAACTGGTTCCATACCCATCCACGTTTGGGACGATGGTGGACTTCTGTTTCCCCCTCTATATGTTTCGTTTGATTTCTAGTCACCTTAATGGATCCATGATGGGCAGTTCCATAACACCTCTGCACAAAACAGAGACAAACTAGGACTGGACAGATGCAAGATGTGCTCGTAATTTTCATTGTAGGATCACTTTCCAATTCAAAGTGCTTCTTTCTCTGTTTTCCACTTTCTCTTTCCCACTATAATCCGTTAGTAGTCTCCCATGGATGAAGGAAATAACCGATTTAAAAAAGCAGTCCATAAAGTTTTTTTTAGCTCGTCCATGATTCAGTTGCCCATTGGTCTGTTCACATCATGAAAAGCCAAGTGAAGAAACCGCTGACATTGGTGACCTTCACAACTGATTGTTGAAGCCACACATTTTATACCTAGCGGAAAAGAAGAGAAAAAAAACATTACATAATACTAAGAACTAAAGACTCAGTTTTCTATTTCAAATAATGAACATTTATCTTATGCCAAGGAAGTATCCCACATAAATCTTTTGAAAGAATGAACGCGTGAATGGGATGTGTGTGTGTGTGTGTGTGTGTGTGTGTGTGTGTGTTGCATAAGAGCCGAGGTGGCGCAGTGGTTAAATGCAGCACTGTAGGCTACTTCAGCTGACTGCAGTTCTGCAGTTCGGCTGTTCAAATCTCACCGGCTCAGGGTTGACTCAGCCTTCCATCCTTCCGAGGTGGGTAAAATGAGGACCCGGATTGTTGTTGGGGGCAAAATGCTGACTCTGTAAACCGCTTAGAGAGGGCTGAAAGCCCTATGAAGCGGTATATAAATCTAACTGCTATTGCTATTGCTATTGCTATTTGTGCTGATAAATAAATAAAGGGAGACTAGTATAGATCTATTTCAAGCTATTTAGCTCTCATCAGCTAGCCATACCCTTACTGGGATTTGAACCTGGGCTGTATTACATATTAGGCAGTTGTGTTAGCCACTAGGCCACAGGCTCTCCTCCTTTATCAGCTGTATGTGTGTGTGTGTGTGTGTGTGTGTGTGTGTGTGTGTGTATATACATACATACATACATACATACATACATACATACATACATACATACATATATATATATATATATATATATATATATATATATATATATATACACATACACACACACACATATGCATTTAAAATTAGTATTGTGTATCAAGATGAATAGAATCAAGGGAACAAAACTACAATGAGTATGAAGTCCCCATATTCAAATTTATTTTATTTAGGAAGGTTTACCGGTCATTAAAAGGTCAGGTAACACAATTTCCATACATCATATTTGTTGTTTATTTATTTAATTTATTTTGAGAAGTTGACTTTTATACTCAAGGCTCTATAAGTAGTTTTTAATTATCCCAACTCAAGACAGATTATGAGAAGCAAGAAAACTCCCACATGCATTTCTTTCAAAAAATACAGAACCTTCCACATTACTGGGCAACATATAAAGACAATTGTTAAACAGTGCCTGGATGATATCTCCTAGGCATGGCACAGCATTTATTGAGCCAACTGAATCTAATTTGCACTTCCCAAATTAGTGTGAACTGGAATTCATTTACCTCCTTCTCTAATATACACTTTTTCTAATGTTTTTAGAGTAGTCAAAAGGCTTGAATATTTAAACACACACAGACACACACAGACACACACACACACACACACACACACACACCTGATAAAGGAGGAGAGCCTGTGGCCTAGTGGCTAACACAACTGCCTAATATGTAATACAGCACAGGTTCAAATCCCAGTAAGGGTATGGCTAGCTGTTGAGAGCTAAATAGCTTGAAATAGATCTATACTAGTCTCCCTTTATTTATTTATCAGCACAAATGCAACACAAAAGTAACAAAGGCAACAGTAAAAATATTGGGTTTCTGTCTGGATGGTCTCTTGTGACGAGCTGATAGACAGAGAAAGGAAGCAGTAGGCTTCCTCCCATATTTGGGCATACCAGGGGTTGTGACACTAAATACATACCTATTTCCCTGGCTCAGCTGATAAAGGAGGAGAACCTTGTGGCTTAGTGGTTAACACATCTGCCTAATATGTAATAGAGCCCAGGTTCGAATCCCAGTAAGGGTATGGCTAGCTGATGAGAGCTAAATAGCTTGAAATAGATCTATAGTAGTCTCCCTTTATTTATTTATCAGCAAAAATACAACACACACATACACACACACACGAAATAAATGCAAATCCTATGCCTTTTTAAAGTCTGCAAAAGTAAGTGGATATTTGGTATGAAGGACTGGAGACAAAAGTCTAAAACAGATTGATTTTAGACTTACTAGGGCACTCCTAATCATTCTACAATGCAGTTAACCCCAAAATCTAGCAAAACAACTGATACAACTCATACAAAAAAAACTTTCATACCCATAAGTGCCCAGGTTCGCCTGGTGCGCCAGTTGCGGCCCTACCTGAACCGGGAGGCCCTCACAACAGTCACTCGAGCCCTTGTGATCTCTAGGCTGGAATACTGCAATGTGCTCTACATGGGGCTGCCCTTGAAGAGCATCCGGCGACTTCAGCTAGTCCAGAACGCGGCCACGCGAGTGATTGTGGGCGCACCACGGTTCGCCCACATAACACCGATCCTCCGTGAGCTGCGCTGGCTACCTGTTGATCTCCGGGTGCGCTTCAAGGTGCTACTTACCACTCACAAAGCGCTCCATGGTAGTGGATCTGACTATTTGAGAGACCGCCTTCTGCCGATTACCTCCCTCCGTCCCATCAGATCGCATAGAGTAGGCCTCCTCCGAATTCCATCCGCCAGTCAGTGCCGACTGGCGACTACGCGGAGGAGAGCCTTCTCAGTTGCAGCTCCGACGCTATGGAACAATCTCCCCATGGAGATCCGCACCCTCACCACCGTCCAGGCCTTCCGCACAGCTCTCAAGATCTGGCTATCCCGTCAGGCCTGGGGATAAGACTTTACTCTCGCCCCTCCCGAATGTTGAATGAATGTTGTGTTTTTACCGCTAATTATTTTTACTCACATTTTCTTTTTGTGTTTTGTCCTGCACTCCCCTCCCCTATTATTGTAAGCCGCCCTGAGTCCCCTCAGGGAAAAGGGCGGCCTATAAATGTTTAATAAAACTAAAAAAAAAAAATAAGTACCATTACCTTATGGTAATATGCAGGGGGGAAAATGAATACATATATTCAATAGCCAATAGGGGAAATTTTAAGATACACATCTTAAGGGCAAATCTGGGCAATAGCAAAGTCAAGTCACAGGAAAGATGTATGGTCTGGTTCACCAACAAAAGGGCGACTGACAAAAGCACGCCCGACGAAACTGCGGCGACAAAACCACGAGTTCTAAACTGCGCCGATGAATGAGTGCACCAACAACAGTGCGCCGACAGAAACACGCTCTAAACCTAAACCTAACCCTGACCCTGACCCTAACTCTTACCTTAACTTAAATCGCGCTTCTGTTGGCGCGCTGTTGTCGGTGCGCTGTTGTTAGTGTGTTGATGATGTCGCAGTTTTAGCGCCGCGGTTTTGTCAGCGTGCTTTTGTCGTGCACGCATTTGTTGGGTCATGGTAGGGTCTGATAACAAATCCGGCTCCACGAAGGGGTATGAATTTTCTTCTATCTTTTTACACATAAACTTAAAACATGATAATTCCCGTTGGAACAGGCATCTGTACTCTATCCAAGTACACTTCTGTCAGGCGTCATCAGGGCAGAGACCAAACACCATCCCAGCCTTTTTCTACTAATTAATGAAGGAGCTGCCCCCCTGGAGATGCATATATTTTCCAATAACAATGAAGCAATAACAGCAAGATGGCACCACAGCTTTTCTCAAAAGAAAATGATGTGAATAGTTTATATCACTTCATGTCAGAGGTGGGTTTCTACCAGTTCGCACCTATTCGGTAGAACCGGTTCATCAAAGCAGGCCACACCTACAGAAAAGGTTCCAAACATTTTTTGAAACCCACCAGTGGTCCTTGGATATGATTATTCTACACTATCATGCTCATATTTATAAAACTCAGTGCCTCTGTGAAAGGTAAGGATGACTACTGCGTTTGTGGTGCAATCAGAACATTGTGTGTGTTGAAGTTGTTTTAACGCAAACCAAAGATGCCTTTTAAAAAACAAGTTTACATCATATTCTTAGGCCTGCCAGTGCTGTGTGTGAGGTAATTTAAGGTGGTTCTGACAAGTGTCGTCGGCATCTTCATATCCGGTCACATGGGCGGCAAGCCACTCCCATCTGGTCACATGGGCAGCAAGCCACTCCCACAAAGGAGGCCACACCCACAGAGTAGGTTCGAACAATTTTTGAAACCCACCACTGCTTCATATACAATACTTCTAGCCTCTACTTTCATTCCTCGTTCCAAAGAATTAATCCTGTTAGATACAGATCAGTGTTTTACATGTGCATTGTTTTTTTGCTATCGGAAATGACTAGAAATATATTTGTATAAGGAATATTGTTAACTATATTATTATTCTTTTGCATATCTTATTTTTTCAGAAAGCAAAACATGGCATGTATACTTTGATCATGTCAGTTTTTGAAATCTGTGTATTTTTCCTCAGTCAGAGGGAAGGAATAAAGCTTTTGTTGCATGTTGCAATTTTTCCTCTCCTTTCCTTTTTTTTTTTAATGTACATGGCAGTCTGTTGTGACTCAGCAGACGTCTCCTGTGAGTCTTTTCAGGATGTAAGATTAACAATGCAGCTGGGGCTCGTTAGTGGCGTCTTCTGGTGATAAAAGGACGGATGGTGCCACGCCCTGGTGGCAGGAGTCAACGTTCACTCGTTCAACGTTCATGGATGATCGGTCGTGGTTTATTTGTGAGAGACACTTGGAGAAGTGATTTGCTTTCTGTAACCCTGATTCAAGGAGACACTTGAAGAAGTGCATTGCTTTGTAAGAGTTTTGTTTTGTATTCTGTTATCTGGTCAGAGACTTGATTTACGTTTATTTTTGGGCTCACAGCCAGTCTGAGCCAAGGACTGATAAAGTTCTTTCCTTTTAAGTTTGTCTGCCTGTTGTCTGTTAACGAGCGGAGAAGGGGAGACAGAACAGCAGTCTAAATGTGTTTCAAAGTGCAAAGATCTTTTCCAAAAATGCTTTATCAGACTTCCATTATTTTTTTTAAAAAAAGCATAATTAGTCACACATTATTAGATGTTTTTATATTTTTCCTATGATTTTTTTCAATAATTCCTGTTATTCTTAGCAATACTTATTCTTAGCAATACTACTTACCATAAGTATATTTACTTACTCTTCCTTTTCAATAATAAAGTATATTCTTGAAATATAATTTTACCTCCTTTCAAAAACAAATTAGATTTTTTTTTTGCTTTATTATCTCTTTATCACAATCCAGAATCACTTCTGCTTTACCATTCTGAAGCCTTCTTAAATAAATTTTCTCTGGAGGACCTCCCTCTCTCTCTTTTTTTTTTACTTTTGTTACTCCAATTCCTTTTATCCTCATTGTTCATTCAATAACACATTAGGTTCCTCAAAATTAATTCTGTAACTATGATAATTAGCAACGTCCAAAGAAATAAATAGTGATTGGGATGAAAAAGAATCCAGTACAGACAACTCATCTTTCTGAGGAAGACAATAATATTAATAGTCAAACTTTAGTATTCTATTAATTGGAATGAAAGTCAATTTTGTAGTAATTTTGGCATTCCTGAGAAAAGTTCTTTACTGAATATCACAAACTAGCACAACACAGTACTTTGGGTTAAAGAAATATGTGGTTTATTTCTGCTGTTCCTTGTTTACAAGCAACTCCGGGATTGGGCGGCCTATAAATCTAATAAATTAAATTAAATTAATCATTGGAGGTAAAGATGAATTGTTGATTACTAAGCTTCTATACAAGTATACAGAATCTGTCCTTGACAACATGTAACTAAGCTTGAAACTAATTATGATATTTAATTCAATAAGAAGCAGTTAAAAGTAGCTGTGGCTTTCCTTCCTCATTCAAGAGACAAAAGCATGCATTTCCACTGTGCTACGTTGTACTTTGCCAACACCTGGGAATCACCGTGAAATAAATTTCAGAACTCAGAAGGGAGTCACAGAAAGCTGAAATTAAAATAAATAATTAAACAAGGCCTGGGTGCTAGTTGTGGGAACGGAAAGATGACATTTTCTAGCCTAGCTGAAAGTTATTAGAATATACCAATTCCTGCTTATTGAAGCAGAAAAGTGCTAATGAATTCCCAGGAACCCAACTCTGGCACTGCGCCGCATAGTTAATGAAGTCTCACTGCTAGGATGGCACACGGGCCCAGCTGAATAGCACATAAGCTGATCCGCTGTGAGAACTGCAGACTCAAGTTCAACTGCCTTGATTCATATATTACCAAAATGCTGGCCATGCGCTTCTGTGAATTTATGAATGTTCGCCATACAGTGGCATGCACGCAGGGTCTGCCCCATGTAATTATAAACATCTAGCCCTCTCCATCCCTGTGCTTGCTGTTTGAGTGTTGGTGACTCAAGGAGAATTTTGGACATTCACAACTGCAAATTCTATTTTATCGTGGGGGTATCTATGCCATATATCCTAGGATATCCAATGGTCTAGTAGAGATTTGATTTCCATCATTAACCTTAAGAGTGAATGTGCCAAAAACTGATAATATATTTCACAGATTTTGTGTATGTGTGTGTGTGCGTGCGTGCAAGCAAACACACACACACACACACACACACACACACTTATGGCCATGCATTTGTTGCAAAGTAGATAAACATCCCTTTGGCTGTGAAGACAAGGGGAATCGGGTCCTTGGAAAAGGAAAGCCAGAACAGTGCCTTAAGAAGATTATCAAGAAAAGAGGATTAGGGCAGAAAGCACAGATTCAGCAATAAGGATAGGAAAATAATACGTAAGATAGAATATAAAGTGAGGAAATCAGCCAGCAGTTAACTAAATTTTCAAATTATGGTCAAACCATACTTCAAAAATATCCAGAAAGGCTGCCTCAAAAGAAAAGGCAAATGTTCTGATTTATTATTATTTTTTTGCCTGCCTGATTCAAAATGCAAATCAGAAAGGAATCTTCTAGCATCCTTCCCTCCTCACTTACCCAGAGAAAGAGCAGCAGAATTAAGAATTTCAATAAGGAGATTTTCTTCTTCTTCTTTCCTCTCCCTACTCATTCTCTTACATTTAAGTGTAAGGGAAAGGTGGATAATGAATGTTGATTTTATTTATTTATATGCCGCCCTTTCCCCCCCGAAGGGGACTCAATTTAAGAGCATAGGAGAGCCAGTCTGATGTAGTGGTTAATTCACTAGGCAAGAAACCAAAAGACCGTGAGTTCTAATTTCACTTTAGCCACAAAACAAGCTGGGTGACCTTGTGTCAATTCCTCAGTCTCAACCCTAGGGAGAAGATATTTGCAAACTGCACCCCAAAAATGTTACCAAACTTCAGACATATCTCTGTAGTTGCCAGGAGCCACATCTAGTCTGAAGGTAGAAAGGAAATAGGTATGTCACATGTCATCACATCCTGCCAAGCAAACATAATTTTAGAGATCACTCAATTCCCACCAAATTTCCTCAGCAGTGCTACAAGAAGGCCACAAGTTCTGCATTTATATGAAAGGGAAATTATCCTGAATTTAAGATGAATCTGTACTGACTTTGTGGAGTGAATAAACAGAATCTCTTTATTTGCCTCATTAGTAATGCTCAGTGAATCTAAAATTACTCACCCGTTATATAAACGAACTGAGGAAGAAAAATCCCGTAGTCTTCAAGTAAATATATTATATGCTTTTGTGAATAGCAGATTTTTGTTGATAGTGGTTTTATATTTCTGCTGAGTCAAGGAATAGCTAAAGTTGTACCCAAGCAAGATAGAATCAGAAAATATTTGGTCTTATTTGAATAATCTGAATTAACCAAATGCAGATAACTAACCAAATTATGCATTTGATCACCTTGCAGCCATATTGGAGGTAGAAGCATAGAAGGGGGATTTGAAGATTTTCCATTTAATATAAACAAGGATTCAATGCAAAAGCAATCCAAATGCAGCTTTGATGGGAAACAGAGGGTGAAGCAAAATATGTAAGAATGTGGTAATGTGAGATGAAATATGCTACATCAAAACTCTATAGGAGTTGATTCTGACCCTCAAAATCTAGACTTATCTACTGAGTTTTATCAGAAAGATGTACAAGGATTATTGGCAGAC
This sequence comes from Thamnophis elegans, assembly GCF_009769535.1. NCBI lineage: Eukaryota > Metazoa > Chordata > Lepidosauria > Squamata > Natricidae > Thamnophis > Thamnophis elegans. The sequence continues at coordinate 83,251,027 of NC_045546.1, forward strand.
AATTCAAAGTAGGATTTTAGGATGGGAAGAATGAAAAACACGACTGTCTTCAATAAGCCAAAATAAAATGTTAATCTAGAGTCTAGACTATGCTTGGTCCAAAACAGATGGAAGACTTCCTCCTGGTCTTTTCTTGATTGGTCTGCTACAATTCTATTTGTTAAAAACTTCTATGTACCCGAATGTACAGCCTAAATGTTGGAGATGTGGTTCTCTCGATGCTACATATTTTCATATATGGTGGACTTGTCAAAAGGTTAAGGCATTTTGGATAAAAATGTGGTGGATTATGCAAAATATTTTTAAAAGAAGGATAAAGTTTACTCCTCAGTTATTTTTACTAGGTATATGTACTGAATTTACAGCGGTAGAGACTAATTTGGTTCTGCACTTAATAACGGCAGCAAGACTGTTGGTGGCGCAATACTGGAAGAAGGAAGACTTGCCTACAACTCAAGAATGGACATTGAAAGTTACAAACCTAGCCGAGATGGCTAAAATATCGGCATATCTTAAAGACCATTCAAATGAGAGATATAAATGAGACTGGAAAAAATGGATTGACTATTGACTATATACAAAACAAATACGGGACTAAGAAATTACAGATAGCCTATGTTTAAGATTAGGAATAATTTAAACCGCTTAAAGTTAGTGCAACAGGAAGAAGCTGAGTTTAATGCAGAGATGTTATTAACTTCTTTTTTTTATTTCCTTTGTCTTAATATATTTTAGACTGTATTTGTTAAAAACCTATACCGTGTACGGGCTCTGGGAAGTCGGGGGGGGGAGGGAGGTGGGGTGTTAGAGGGGAGGGGGGAGGGGGGATATATAGTATGTGTTAGATGTTAAAAGCCAGTTTTAGTATAGTAATTTAACATAATGTTTAGCTAGCATAATAGCAAGAAGCTACCTAAGATTTGCTGTTGCTAATGCACCATATTTTTTCCATTATTTCCCAAACTCAGCATAAGCAAAGGTAACTTTCAGTAAAATAAAATAACTTCCAATATTGTCCAAAATTTTGGGAAAGCCATTTCTTGGAAGTTTGTTCACAAGAGGGGGAAAAAAAAACCAATTGCATTATTTGTATTATTATTTTCTTATCCAGTAAATCTTTCTCTCACTTCTTTAAAAAAAATAATCTTATGTAAGTATTAAATATGTAATAGAAGTAAAAAAACCCAATATAAAGAAGAAGAAAAAACCCTCCTAAACATTTAAATAAAAAAGCATGGCTTTAAAACTAGTACATAAAAGGATTTGCCTTTAAAATAGCCATCACATGATCGGCTAAGCCAACTGCATGAAAATAAAAGAAAAGAAGGGATAAAAGGAATGTAGACTGGAGGGGACTGGCAATTATCCTCTTTTTTTCCCCTCTTCCAAGCAGCTTTAGTCAAAGGAAATGGTTGCCAACTATTAAGAGGTTTTTTTCTTTCTTCCTCCATTTCAGAAATGAGCTCCGTGAGGCTCTCTCTTCAATTTCTTTCTTCTTCTGCCTCCATTTTTCATTAGACAGACCCAAAACACGCCTGCTTTCTGTTTTTTCCCCTCATATAGCCACAGGATTTTGGTAAGGTATTTCTTTTGCTTGAGGGGTATCTCTCACTTTCCCCTTTTATTCACTGTCTCCAATTCTCACCTCAACTTGTGAGCTCGGAGCATACCTCTCTGTGAAAAACCATTTGATTTTCTTCTTCTTTTTATGTTAGTATATTGGCAAAAGGAAGCACCAGGTGAGACAAGCTTTCATAGAGCAGGGGATTTTGGCTTTCTGCAGTTTGCGGTCACATTTGAGATGTTGGGAACCTTTTATGAGTTCTGTTACAAACTGACTAACAAGTTCCATCTCAAAGTACTCATTTCCCAGAAAGCAATCAGGTGAACTTGCTCCATTTCCACTAATATCAAAGAATTCTGCCTAACGTAAGCACTTTTTCAAACAAAGCAATAGCAATAGCAGTAGCAGTTAGACTTATATACCGCTTCATAGGGCTTTCAGCTTTCTCTAAGCGGTTTACAGAGTCAGCATATCGCCCCCACAGTCTGGGTCCTCATTTCACCCACCTCGGAAGGATAGAAGGCTGAGTCGACCCTGAGCCGGTGAGATTTGAACAGCTGAACTGCAGATAACAGTCAGCTGAAGTGGCCTGCAGTGCTGCATTTAACCACTGTGCCACCTCGGCACCTCAGCGGGCTACGGCCTCTTATGATATTATTATTAAATATGAAACTCAGTCAACTGAATATTTAAAAAATGTGTCACAAATACCATTGACTGGTGCTAATGGTTGATATGGGTTGTTGCCAGCCTCCTAAGTATCAACTAAGTATCTTCTTAAAATATATGATGTTCCTAGTAGCACAGTTTTTTTGCAGTTCCACTGGTGTTATTGCAGGAAGCTGCAATTTCTTTATGTGTTTTGTAAAATTCTTGGACGTGATACTGTGGTGGGATTCAAATAATTTACCAACCGGTTCTCTGCCCTGATGACCATCTGGGTAGGTGGGGCTCAGTGGTCATGTGACTGGGTGGGCGTGGCCAACTCAAGGTCACTCAGGTCGATGGGCGCTTGGCCTTAGCTGTTCCAATGTAATAAGGGTTAACCGGAGAGGCAGTTTCTGTAATCAGGGCAATAAAGATGAGGCTAGAAACAACACCAGAATGTTTCCTCCCTGCCTTCCTTACAGGATTAGCCCTGTAAAGTGGGGAAAAAACAAAAGGAGATTTCTTCCAACAATCCGTTCTCTGAACTACTTGGAAAGTTACCAACCGGTTCTCCCGAATAGGTGCGAACCGGCTGAATCCCACCACTGTAATGATATCAAGTGCCCCGATGAAAATGGGTATGACTGTTACATGTTTCATCCATAGCCATGCAGTTTCGATAGCCAGGTCGCGATATTTCATGATTTTTTTCAAGTTCTTTTTCTTAGACTATGGCATCTTCTGCTACAGCAATATCAATAGACTGTATGCTACGGCACTCTACAACCATGATATCTTGCATGTTGTGTTCCAAATGATGACGCTTCTGTATTCAAAAGTCCCACAAGATCTTATCATCATCATCATCATCATCATCATCATCATCATCATCATCATCATTTTTGACAATAAGGTAAAGGTAAAGATTCCCCTTGCACATATGTGCTAGCCGTTCCCAACTCTAGGTGGTCCTCAACTCCGTTTCAAAGCCGAAGAGACAGCACTGTCTGAAGACATCTCCATGGTCATGTGGTCGGCATGACTAAATGCTGAAAGCCCACGGAACACTATTATCTTCCCACCAAAGGTGGTTCCTATCTATCTACTTGCATTTTTACATGCTTTCGAACTGCTAGGTTGGCAGAAGCTGGGACAAGTAACGGGAGCTCACTCCATTACGCGGCACTAGGAATTTGAACCGCTGAACTAACGACCTGATCAACAAGCTCAGTGTCTTAGCCACTGAGCCACTGAGCCACAATAATCATTAACCCCAAAGTATTCTTTGAAATAATACTCGAGGAGTAGAACTTTGATTTGTAGAATGCTACTTAAGATTTAATAAATAAATAAATCATGAATAAAATAATTTGATGGCGCAGGGAATCCTTCTTCATGCCATAGTGAGACACAGAGTAGGGTCAAAATTGAAAAACTTTTAAAAAGTGATGAACAAAGAATAAAAGAAGGCAATGTACACATGATAAATAATATCACAATGCTGAGTTTTTCCCCGCATACTCTGCATGTATTTGGGTTCTGCATGAGCTTTAAAATGTTATTCTCATAGCTGGAATATAAACGTAGTTTAATGCAGTCTATGTGTGTGCATGTGTGTATATGAGAAAGCAGGGAACGATTGGCAAAACAGCCTTAAATTACTTAAGGACTCATTAATTAAGGCTTAAGCACTAAAGCCCTTTATCTAACTTTAGCTGTCCTTTTAAAGCTGATTTCTAAAAAAATATTTTGCATAAGTGTTGATGGGAAAGGCAGCTTTAATAGCTTAGCTGCTGGCAAAATGCTCAACAACCGAAGTCTGCAATTCATTCGTGGTTTGTTTTGCTCAGCCAGCTAAAGTCAAAAGTAACCAACCAGTGTTCTTCATCTTCAACCAAACTCTCACATGCCAGACAAATTAAACTTTCTAGGATGTTTGAAAACAATTGTTTATTATAGGAGCTCAAGAAAGGCATTATTGGCTGGGCAAAAGCTTGGACCTTTGACTTAATGGAGTTAAGGAGAAACTTTCTAAAAGTGAAGACAATTAACCAGTGGAACAGGTTGCCTTCAGTAGTTGTAGGCACTTCATCACTGGAGGTTTTTAGAAAAGGCTGGACAGCCACTTATCTGAAATGGTATAGCATCTCCTGCTTGAGCAGGGAATTGTACTAGAAGACCTTCAAGGTCCCTTCCAGCTCTATTCTGATTGATTGATTGATTGATTGATTGATTGATTGATTGATTGAATGAATGCATGCATGCATGCATATATGTATGTTTGTGTAGGAATTTTCCTCTTAATGCAAATATCACAGAGGTGGGTTCCTATCAGTTTGCACCTATTCGGTAGAACCAGTTCATCAAATCTACCGAACCAGTTAGAAGAGGTTCCACCAGTGGACACGGAAAGCAGGCCACACCTGCAGAAGAGGTTCCAACATTTTTGGAAACCCACCACTGGTCCTTGGATATGATTATTCTACACTATCATGCTCCTATTTATAAAACTCAGTGCCTCTGTGAAAGGTAAGGATGACTACTGCGTTTGTGGTGCAATCACAACATTGCGTGTGTTGAAGTTGTTTTAACCCAAACCAAAGATGCCTTTTAAAAAACAAGTTTACATCCTATTCTTATGCATGCCAGTGCTGTGTGTGAGGTAATTTAAGGTGGTCCTGACAAGTGTCGTTGGCACCTTCATATCTGGTCACATGGATGGCAAGCCACTCCCATCCGGTCACATGGGTAGCAAGCCACTCCCACAAAGGAGGCCACACCCACAGAGTAGGTTCGAACAATTTTTGAAACCCACCACTGAAATAGCAGATAGGGAGTAAGGGTTAATAAGATGTGGGAGGAAATGTTTATTCCTCGCATCTGGGATGCAGTTCAGATTGGAAGCAGTGCCTGCTTCTAAATCTGTGGAGGAATTTTCATCACAGGGGAGGAAATTCTGCTGCTAAAATCCTTCTGCTAAATCAGATATCCTGAGAAAAAAAAACTGATTTTCAGAAAAACTCATCATCCAAATTTGTTCCTTTGCGCCTAGGTGATTGTCATAATTGGCTAAGAGGATGAATCTAAAGCCCTAGACAATTCAAGCACATGAAAATTCATACCCCAAGCAGAAGCATTTGGCAGACCAACCGATCTCATGAAGAAATAAAAGAATTCTGGATTGTAGAAACCACTACGTGATCTTAGGAAACTTCGTTTTCAAATTCCTGTTTCAGAAAAGAACCTATAAATGAACCAATTAAAAGATAAATAAATATAATTACACAGGAAGAAGAGCACGGCACAAAAGCAATGTGTTAAAATGCAGTGCACTTCCAGATGAAACAAATGACTATAATAGCATTCACTACCCTTCTTCCACAGACTCCAAATCTGTTTCTGGAAGAAATACTACAGCAAAGACTCAGAACTGATCTGTGAATTATTTGAAAGAATCAAATATTGGGGAAAGTGCCAAGGGTTTTACTATGTGCATAAATACCAGTTATTACATAGCTCTGGAAAGTCTGGTTCACTGGAGATATATTTCATGGTACTTGCCTTTTTACAATAGCATGGACTTTGGTTCACTTTAATAGAAAATGTCTGTCCTCAGTTGCAATGAAGAGGTACATAAATGATGCCTGAAGTGACATTCATAAGGCTTCCTCCAAATTTCCCTACCTCCTATTTCTAGGTTAGCAAAACCGGAGAAAATAGGCAGTGTTCTGTTCCCCCTCCTGCGCTTGTTCAAAGACGACAGGCAAACAGGCTTAAAAGGAAATAACTTTATCAGCCTCGGCTCACACAGGCTGTGAGCCCAAAAATAAGCATAAATAAAGTCTCTGGCAAGAAGATAACAGAATGCAAAACAAAGATCTCTTATGGCAGAACCAGGTGTTCAGAAAGAAAGCAAATCATTTTTCCAAGTGTCTCTTTGAATCAGGGTTACAGAAAGCAAACCACTTATCCAAGTGCCTCTCACAAACAAACCATGACCGATGAACAATGAACCATGAACGAACGATGAACGTTGACTTCTGCAACCAGGGCGTGGCACCATCCATCCTTTTATCTCCAGAAGACGACACTAACGAGCCCCAGCTGCATTGTTAATCCTGCATCCCGACTCAACTCACAGCAAACTTCTGCTGAGTCACAACAAGGCAGTATGAAAAAAAGCTGCCATATGTATCTAGGTAGGAAAGGGAATCGCAACACAAAATTTCCATTAATACTCCAAAAGCCACACTGAAGAGCATCAAAGATAGCAGCAGAATCTGAGCAAAGACTGTGTGTTCCCCTTGAAATAAATTCCTAATTGTAACAAACATCCCTTATCTGTTGAACAAATTAGACGGAATCGTATCTGGTTGCAGCTTTAGAAACAAGAGAAGCCAATACTTTGAAATCAATTTCTTTAGAAACTAATTTAAAAAAAACCCAAGAAACAAGATAAACTAATTATTTGCAAAGAGGAAATGTCTTTAGGATTGATGCTTTGAGGAGCATAAGTGATATATTGAGGTTTATAATTATACCTATCCAATGTCCCAACCTCCTTCAATAAAGCTTATGTAAGTGTGATTTTGACAGCTTATAAAAATCCTGCCAATCGTGCAAGCTGTCCTCCAATTTCCTAGTTAAGGACTGATGCAAACATATTAATAGTGTCCCTGGCACATAGATTATAGATGATATGACCTTAGATTATTTTGTGTGCAGAAACTGCTTTTATTTTTATTTTTATTTTATTGGTTGCCAAGATATTAGATTAGTAACTGTTATTGGGGATGTGCATCAGGAAAAACAGAACATTAAATCAGCAGTAGCATTTTATTAGATGAGGAAAAGATCTTTGACTATATGGAAATTTTTGAAATCAGAAATGGACAGAGAGAGAGGGGATTTCAAAACTTTTGGCTAGATGGTACAAAAATGTAGTCACTTTGGAATTCTCGCCTCATAAAGGACGGGAAGGAGGAAGAAAGGAAATAATTTTGCTTGAGACAAATTAAAAGGAATTTCACTGATTTCAAAAGTCTTGGTTTAAAATGTGGGAGGGAGACTGGGGGAGAAATAAGAAAGACAACTGGAAGATGTAATTGGGAGGCTGGATTTTTACATAGCTTTATTCAGTTGTGTGCATGTTTGTGTGGGAGAAATGGATGGGGGTCTGGGAAAGAAGTCACTACACTTGAGGAGGGAGAGCACAAGTGAACACTGAGAAGACCACAGGAGTAGGCAGGAAGCCAGGCAAAGAGCCATGCTGTAGCACACACACTTTCCCCGGATCAGCTATGTAAAAATCCAGCCCAGATTTACTGATTATAGGTTTGAAAAGGCAACGTGGTTCCACCTACAATCAAATTACACTTGCACAAGCGAGCCAGGGTCCTTCCCTCCAGCCTTTGGCCAAAGCCCGGCACAGCACCAGGAGGATGAGGTTTGAATTCCTCCCCCTCCCTCTGACCCACACATATCTTTTCCAGCTGCTTCAGAGAGGACTTCAACACTGCTCATGCCTCAGGTCCTCTGAAGAAACCCCTTCCTTCCTTCCTTCCTTCCTTCCTTCCACCCACAGCTGGAATGGGTTCTAACTGGCACAGTAGATTTGTGGAACATCTTCTACCAAACCTGCAGGAACTCACCCCTGTGTGCAGGTGATAAGCAGTAAATACTTTCTAAACCTAAGAGAGATACAGGAATAGCATGACTAAAATTCATTCTTTCAATTGGAATGTTCAAACTTGGAAGTTCTTGTACTATTTTTTAGAGCCATACCATACAGTTCATTACAGTGCACCTGACTTCCAAATGAATCATCTGCATTATTTGCTATTTCAGTAGTATTTTGATTTTTAGTTCATCTTCTTTGCCTTTCATTTTTTCAGAAATTGGAATAGTACTCTTTAATGACATGACTTTTATCAACAACAGCATGTTATTTGCATGGTGTTCTTTCAACGCTTCATGATCTTGACATTAAGTTGATTGAACAGAATTTTTCTTGCACCAGAAGATAAATAAATCTATTTATCTTGTCTATGTTAGCTGTAACAAAGATAAGCATCACATTAGCCAGACATACGTAAATATGGAGTGCTTTCGGAAGCATGGCAAATTCAAATTATAAAGCTATTTGAGGGGAAAAAAAATTTGTGAATATTTGTTTATTAGATCATTGCCTTAGCTGAAGCTATTCCTGTCTCCCATGGTTATTCTCACAGCCTATTACATTAAAGCAAAAGAGGATTTATGAAGATTTTTCAGAATACTCTAGAGCAGTGGTCTCCAACCTTGGCAACTTTAAGACCTGTGGACTTCAACTCCCAGAGCAAATATTTGTTTGTTTGTTTGTTTATTATTTTTTTGTTTGTTTGTTTATTTATTTATATGACCACCCCCTCACTCACAGTGACTCTGGGTAGCCTACAAGTAGCAAAAAAAAAAAGAGTATAAAAAAAATAAAGAAAACCCAATAACCTCCCATCCTCCTGGTGATAACACACAGTCAGGTAAGCTACCTGATTGTCTCCAAACCAATCTGGATTCCTTATGCCCACTGGCTAACCAAGTCTTAAGAGCCTTATGACAGAGTGTCAAAGTGGGAGCCAGTCTAATGTTTGCAGGGATGATGTTTCAAAGCAGTGGTGGGTTTCAAAATTTTTTAGAACCTCTTCTGTAGGTGTGGCCTGCTTTGTGGGAGTGGCTTGCTGGTCATGTGACTGGGTGGGCATGGCCAACTTGTAAAATGTGGTGAAACTCACTTAACAACACTCTTGCTTAGCAACCAAAGTGTTGGCTCAGAAACTCTGGCATTGAAGTGTGCAAGTCTTAAAGCTGTCAAGTCACAAGACCCTTGCACCCCTAACCCTTTAGAAAAAAACCACAGGGGTGTTCAAACTTGATAGCTTTAAGACTTGTGGACTTCAACTCCCAGAATTCCTCCTCTCGCGCTTCATCTTGATGATGGGCGGACGGGTGGGGGAAGGGAGCTGGAACCGGTTCTAAACGGCACTATAGATTTGTGGAACCTCTTCTATAGAAGAGGTTAGGACTGGCAGGAACCCACCCCTGTTCCAAAGGGAGGGACTGTGGCTGCCAAGCACTCTGCAATGATGCAATTGCCACCTTGCTGGTTTCCCACAGAAAGTCAATCGGGAAGCTGGCAGAGACGGTTGCGAGCTACTGCCATCGGTTAAGAGGATTCCCTCTTGTCTCTAGGGATTGGGTGAACAGCTCCCCATTGAAGGATTTCAGCTCCATGCCTGCTTGGATTTCAGCAGTCAAACTCCAAGCAGGCATTGAGCTGAAATCCTTCAACAGAGAGCAATTTTAGCCAACCCTTAGAGATGAGACTGAGCCAAAATCCAAAAGGGATTTTCAGCTCCTAAGCAGAAAATGTCATCGTTCTATTGAATTGGTTTGCATAGGAAGGAAATATGGATCTTACTAGACCTTTTAGAATGAAAGGTTTTTTTTTTTAAAAAAAATAGGTGTTTGCTGAATTGAAGCTCATCTTTATTAATATCATAATACTTTTTAATCATAGTAAAAAAGAAATTGAGCCTGGAAATAAACATAGTGCAATTAACTTTGACAGTGAGGATTATATGAATTAAAAGTTGCTGTATATAAATCACCACCAATTAATATAAATTTACTTTTGAATTAAACACATGCGGTAAGAAACAGAAGCCGTTTCTTCAGCTTCCCGCCACCATCTCTGGCTAGATCAAGCTTTAAAACACTGAAGAAACAAACAATATATAAAATGTCTCTCTTTGGTTCTCCCTCCACAGCTCTAATTACCATAGATGAAGTCTAGAGTAGTAAAGGATATATTTTGCATTTAGAAGTTCCCAGAGCACTATTTGGACTTTTAAAACAAATAAAAACGAGTAGAGTGATACAGCTACTAACATTCAGTGTTGACAATATTATAATTTCACAGGCTCAAGGTTGAACTTAGCCTTCCATCCTTCCGAGGCTGGTGAAATGGGGACTCAGATTGTTGTGGGCAATATGCTGACTCTGTAAAGTGCTTAGAGAGGGCTGTAAAGCACTTTGAAGAAGTATTTAAGTCTAAGTGCTATTGCTATTGCTATTAGATTTACTCATCAGTTCACATATTGTATACAGATTGGAGTAGAGTTTGTGAAGCACGCTACAAGCTACACTCCAAAACTGGATGGAGTTCCTTGGGAGCTGGGAGTTTTGTCAAGGGGTGAAATGAGTAGCTTAAACTACTAAAGGCAGAAAAAGGAAGCAGTAGAAGAGTCAGTTCTTATTTATTTGTAATTGAAATATAAAGTCCTATATGTACATTATGGATCATCAAGCCTGGAATTCCTCTGATAGATTTTCTGAAATATCACATTTAATATCATTTAAATATTACCAAACTTTTTGGTATGTAAAGGAGGGAACTGGAACATGTGGGTAAGGAAATTTCACTATCACATTGAAGTATTTTCTTTTACACAGCACATTACTTATTAACAGACCCACAATAGCAGTATCAGTTAGACTTATATACCGCTTCATAGGGCTTTCAACCCTCTCTAAGTGATTTACAGAGTCAGCATATCGCCCCCAACAACAATCCGGGTCCTCATTTCACCCACCTCGGAAGGATGGAAGGCTGAGTCAACCTTGAGCCGGTGAGATTTGAACCACTGAACTGCAGATAACAGTCAGCTGAAGTGGCCTGCAGTACTGCACCCAAACCACTGCGCCACCTCGGCTGCAAGAAAGGAAGGTGAAAGTGGTGGGAAAAATACCACTGTTATGAACTTCAAATTTCTCAGCAATTATGATGGTGCCTTGGTACTCAACTGCTTTGAAACTTATCAAATTTGGTACTCAACACATTTTGATGTGAACATTTCCCATACTCATTGTTTGTTTGGTTCTAAATGCACAGGCTGGAAGTTTTCAGTGTCAGCTGCCTTGTGACTCACTACATTATTCCATATGGGGAAGATTTGCTTGGTACTCATCATTTTTGGTTCTCATCACTCCTCCCAGTACCCAATAACAATGAGTACTGAGATACCACTGAATTTTGAAACAATATACAGGGCAAAACCTGGAACTGAAAATTGGAATCAAGTGCAAAACAAAAATGCATAGCATAAAGACATCATAGAGAAATTAAATCTGCCTTCAATGCTGCTATAGAGGTTAATAGAATTTGGTCCTTTGACAATATTATAATTTCTGAAATAATAATTCCTCCATAAAACAATTGTGTTGTTTTCTTATGCACACATTTATTTGGTGATATTTTCAGAAAGACCACATAAAACCAGGTGGTCTGTGCTGTTGTGTAACAGCTAGAACAAATTTTAAACTACTATTCAGATTTCGACTGCTAAATCCCTTTGTTAGCCATTTTGCCCATACCACACCTGTGTTCTATTTATTTTTTTTCTCCTTGCTTTATTTTAATTATGGGAATATGTCATGCAACAGAAGATGTCACGTGCATTTAGGAATGGATATTCAATGGATGTAAGGAGTCTACATACCCCTGTTAAAATGCCAGGTTTTTGAGGTGTTAAAAAATCACACCAAGATAAATTGCTTCAGATTTTTTTTCCATCTTTAATATAACATATAAACTGTACAATCAAATTAAAAACCAAAATAAATTCTTGGGAGGGCGAATAACAATCATAACAAAATAAAACAGTTCTCATCAGCTAAGCTGGAATCAATGATACAGCTTGGATATTGAGGGAAGATCTCAAGGCAAGGCTAGAAAATGGCAGCCATGAATGAATGAGTTCAAATGAAGCTGCCATCTAAGTTAGGTTCTAGAGAACTTAAAATCATTCAACATTGGAAATGTAAGTTATGAATAAATATCTCCTTAGCATAAACCTTTGCAAGTCTCTCAGGCCTATTTTTGACATCATTTTGAAGCTCCTTTAGCTTTGAAGAGCAGGGGGAGATTTCTGCAATGTGTTTGGGCAAAATAATTAACTGTTGGCTATGAATACAATTAAATACAGCAGAGAGATACCCAGAATCCCTCAGTACCAGTATTGGGTTTCAAAAATTGAAATTTAGATTTAGAAGCAGGCGTTACTTTCAATCTGAACTGCATCCAAGATGGGAGGAATAAACATTTCCTCCCACACCTTATTAACCCTCACTCCCTATCTGCTATTTCAGTGGTGGGTTTCAAAAATTGTTTGAACCTACTCTGTGGGTGTGGCCTCCTTTGTGGGAGTGGCTTGCCGCCCATGTGACTGGGTGGGAGTGGCTTGTCACCCATGTGACCGGATATGAAGATGCCGATGACACTTGTCAGGACCACCTTAAATTACCTCACACACAGCACTGGCATGCATAAGAATAGGATGTAAACTTGTTTTTTAAAAGGCATCTTTGGTTTAAAACAACTTCAACACACGCAATGTTCTGATTGCACCACAAACACCGTAAACATCCTTACCTTTCACAGAGGCCCTGAGTTTTATAAATATGAGCATGATAGTGTAGAATAATCATATCCAAGGACCAGTGGTGGGTTTCAAACAATTTTGGAACCTCTTCTGTAGGTGTGGCCTGCTTTCCAGGTGCACTGGTGGAACCTCTTCTAACCGGTTCGGTAGATTTGATGAACCGGTTCTACCGAATAGGTGCGAACTGGTAGGAGCCCACCTCTGCTCAGTACCATCTAAAAGCTGTAGCTGATTACAGTATACCAGTGGTAGGTTACGGATCCCGTCGCAATCGGTAGGCTGTGATGTGGCTGGGCATCCAGCACATGCACGCTTGCTGCGCACACATGCACACCCATTGCCGTGCGACACTCCAACTACTCGGTGGAGGATCGTGCAGGTGCCGTACGGTGCATGCACATGCGCAAAAGACCCGGTTGGTTCAAATACAGGTAAAGAACGCGAGTGGGCGGGTGGGGCCTCCAAAGTGCCATTCCGGTACAGTGCCTGCTGCTCCCAGCAGGCATTGGTACACTGTTCCGGGGCGCACCTACCAGAACTCACCACTGCAGTACACTCACAAAGGGGAAATCACACACTTTTCAATTCCATAAAAGCCATGCCGTACGTCTCGCTCCTACTTCCAGTGTTTTTTCTCATATATTCCTAAATGTTCTACAGCAAAGGACAACAACGTTTTTCAGCCAAGAGATACACCTATCATTGAACGCTGAGCATGTTCAAAGGGTTCAAATTTCTACACCCTTGTAGTTGAATCCAACCGGAAGAGAGACACACAGAATACAAGAATACCCTTTTCATTTTAAACTGCTTTGTGAGAGGGGGAAAAAAAAAACAACTTTAAATGATTTTAGCCTTTTTCAATTGCATTCCATAGCAGGAAACAACTATTCATCACACGCTCCAAATGATATTCTTCAGAAATGAACTTCTTTACATCTATATTGAGCCTTTTTTTCTTTTCTTTACACCTCATGGTTATGTGATTTGGTTATTGTTTTCATGCTAAAAGCCTAATTCATCATTTCTTTTTGTGTACACAGTCTTCTTTCGCTCCATTGGATTTCAAGCTAAGTATAGAAACGAGAGCAACCCGCTTGGGGACTCATTTCCCTAGGTGGAACTTAAGATCTTCTGTCCAAAAATTCTAGCAAAAGCATATATTATCAAAAATGATTGCAGCGGTTTAGTTTTCTAAGCCAGAGAGAATAGATCCCTATTCATAAAAAAGAACAATCATAGTACTTTCTGAGTGTGGCATTCATTGAAGGAACACTGCTTGGTTGGTTTTAACTTAGTATATTTTTTTTTTAGTGTTCTGTATTTTTATGACACTTTTATCTGTGAAATCTCATTTATCTTCACACAGCCATACATGAGAAAGAGATCGATATTTTCTATAGTCATTTTGCAAAAGTCTATGAATGCGCCTGGCTGAACCACTTCAAATAGGGTAGATGGAAATAGTATCTGTAAAGGCTAGATGTAACTAAGTGTATCTGGGATATAGGAAAAATACAATTTTCACTTAAAACCCCAGGCTTTGTTCTTTTAAAGTTCCATCAAAAGAGAATTTATGTAACTCGGAATGGAACTGCAGAATTCTTGGTACTCTCTGAGCGTGGTTGTTTGCTCGCAAACATTTCAATATCTGAGTAGGTGACATCATCACTGTGAGCGGGGTTTGCTCGGTGCTTATACATAATAATTTGGCCTGTCAGTATTGGAGTTAACAGGAATGTAGTTTTCTCTTTGGTAATTTCTTCATTAGGTTACGGTTTCTGCCTAATTGTTGGTGTGTTGATAATCCCTGTTTATCCAGATGTTGGCTGCTGGAGAAGATGCGTTCTGAACTTTTTGTTTCCTTCTCAGCTTTCTATACTGTTTCCTTTGTATTGTGGGAAATGTGGTTCCTCTCTGTTATGCCTATTGATGGCTGATTTGTCTGAATGCTCCAGGAATTCCCTAGAAATGAGGGCTTTGTATGACATTCAGTTTGGCTTCTTGCAATGTGCTTTTCAATGGATATTCAAGAGGCTCGCCAAAAAAAGATGTCTCTTTGATATCTGGTACATCCAATCGGGAATCCAAGGATCCACTTTGAAGACCGTTCTCGCGCCCCTGACGGCTACAAGCTGTGGGGATCAACTTCCAGGGGAGAACCGAGAAACACTTCCTTTCACTTCCTGCCAGATGTTCACAGGTCCCTCTTTGCAATCTTCTTTGAAAAACGGCAACATTTCAGCTGGTTTAAAAGACCCCAGACCTGGTTCCTGCCCCCACATTTTTTTCCCAGGAGTGTTAGCTTCTGCTAACAGACCTTCTGTTTCTTCCTCTTCTTCTTCTTCTTCCTCCTCCTCCTCCTCCTCCTCCTCCCTCCTCCTCCTCCTCCTCCTCCTCCTCCTCCTCCTCCTCCTCCTCCTCCTCCTCCTCTTCTTCTTCTTCTTCTTCTTCTTCTTCTTCTTCTTCTTCTTCTTCTTCTTCTTCTTCTTCTTCTTCTTCCCTGCTCTCCTACAGGCTGGAGAAAGATCTCAAGAGGATGCTACTTGTCTTTCAAAATGTTCAGCTGCTCCTGGTACTCCGTAAAAAGTCGCTGGAAATGAAGGTTCAGCCCGATAACGGGCAACATTTCCTTGAGCAGGTCCCGTTTCTGTAAGCCCACGATGGTTGATTCCCATTGACTTCCAGAGGACGAGTGGACAGGACCTAGCAAATCCTTCCATATTGACCTTAATCTAGGATGTTCACACTTTCCAGTTGAAACTATGATTGTCTGTCCACATGCTGCGAAATTAAGGCATTTTTATTTTGCCTTCTAACTGTTAGTCAGTGTTTATGGATGCACTCTGGTACAGTCCCTACACTGTCTGTTGTAGATAGCGCCTGGTGTTTTAGCCCTTTGGCATTTAGCCCTTTTGCATATTTTAAGTAACACCTTTTCATGGTATCAATGAAGTGATGGGTCAGTATGGCCATACCTGTGAGCTTGTGCATATATAATAAATTGACAAATGAAATGTGCAGTTTTTATATTTTATAAGCCTCTAGGATACGGTATGTACCACTAAATGTATTAGCTCATTCAGTTTTAATGTGGGCTTCTATTTTATAATCCATATTAGTGTATGGTTTATTGTAAAATATTTCAAGAACATTTTAATGGAGAAAGGCTGGAGGGAAAACTTTGATAAATCAGATATCGTATTTGAAACAATAAATAAATTAGTAAAAGAATAAAAGTCAGACTCAAATGTCGGCGATTTACATAGTCAAATGAATCAGCGGCTACCAATAATTAACCAAATGTCATTAATCTCCTCTCCCATTGCATCAATTTGATGCATTTTTATAATTATGTTCCCATGTATCTCATCATAATGCCACTCAAACAAGCTTTAACAGTAAACAAAAGCTGACATCTTGCAATATAAATTGAATCACATCTACTAGAGCAGTGGTCTCCTACCTTGGCAACTTTAAGACTTGAGGATTTCAACTCCCAGTGGTAATTGGCATACTGGGTGCTATTCCAGAAGCACTGGAATTACATTTAAAACAGTTAAAAATTGACAAAATCACCATCAGTCAAATGCAAAAAGCCGCACTGCTTGGATCTGCACGCATATTACAAAAATACGTTACAACGTCCTAGGCCCCTGAGTGGGGCCCAACTAGTAATCAATGCCAAATCCAGCGAAACAACTGGCCGCTGTGATTCAATTATGTTGCAATAATAATAATAATAATAATAATAATAATAATAATAATAGGTAAATGGATTTTATTTATAAATTTCATTACAAGTATTTGCTGTCCTTCAGTACTAGTAGGACCTGATATTTTTCAGTGCATTTGTAATTATTAGTTACTAGAGCTATACAATGCTGCAAAAATAATTAAGGAAAAGTGTTTTAGAATAGGTGGAAATATGAATATGGTAACTTTCAGTAATTCTTTGATGCGGCCACATCTTTACCCAGATCTTCACAGCCAGATGTGATTTTTGTGAAAAAAATGAAACTGTTTTAGAGAGTTTCAGACAACTGCTAGAGGATTCCCACAACTATACGCTCTGAAAAATCTTTTCTAGAAACCAATCTCAGTTCTGCATAGTCCTATTATCTACTATAGTATAGAATATATAGTTTCTTTTAATTAACCAACCCAACCTAATTCAATTGGATCCAGAACCAAGCATTATAAGGCACATATTTTTTGTCTCCATAAAATTAAATGTGTGTCAACTTTACCTAGCAAAGCTGGTTAGATCTACTATTATATGACTTTTTCTTTTACACACAATATTTTTTGTGCTACAAATTTCTTCATTCTGTCAACAAACAGCAAAACAGAGGGAAGCTTGCACATAAAAACTTCACCCATTTATTATTATTCAAACCTAAGACATGAACGTAAGATAGCAATACTACAACCTTATGTTGTCCCCTACATCATTTCCCTATCATCTGCCAAAAAGACTCTCACCAGAACCAGACAGATGTAATAAGAAGAATATACTAATAGTCTTATTATGTTAGAATCAAAAGCAATGAAATGAAACATAGGCTCCTTCAATTTATCACTAGGACCGTGATGGCAAACCTATGGCATGCGTGTCAGAGGTGGCACGTAGAGCTCTCTCTGCTGGCACGTGTGCCATCGCCGCAGGTCAGATCTCCTTGGTGTTTCTTTTGTGCACTTCTGTTTCCCTGCAAACGACGAAACAGAAGCTCACAAAAGAAAAAAAGATCTTACCTCTTGCTGTGCTGCTGGTGTGGGGATGCCCTGCCTTTCGCCAGCCAGCTGGTCCTCAGGTGTCTGGTGCCTGTTCATGCATGTCTGTGCAGACATGCATGTCCATACATGCACCCTGTCAGGCCTGCAATTATATTCCTTTTAGAATTTTAGCCTGCCACTCTTTCTCTTATTTCAATATGCTGTTTCATTAGTATAGTCGATGGGAGGGGGAAATAGAAAGGAGTAGGATTGTGGAATGTATTGTTTTCATTCTTTACTAGAAGCCAAGGTCATCTTTTGTCTCCGCACTTTTACACCTGACCAGAAGCAGCTGGGTGTGGATGCCAGCATGGAAGAAGAAGATTGGACCATGTGATGGATTTGTGGGTGTGGGGACAAAATCATGAACTTTTAACTGGGTGGAATTCTGATGTCATTTCCAGAATTGGGATTAACACAGATGTGCTAAGATGTCTGCTTTATTAAATTGGAACTTTAAGGATCGTTTTGCCTTGGACTCTGATTTAATTCTACATGATACTTGGAACGCTGACACACATTCCTGCATGTCCGCACATGCACACATTCATGCATGCCTGTGCATGCACACGTTCACATGTGTCTGCACATTCACACATGTGCACATGTCTGCACATTCATGCATTTGAATGTGCACCTTTCAGTTTGGGCATGCATGTGTGCAGTTAGGTGCCTAAAAGGTTCATCATGACTACACTAGGAGATGCCCTATTTAAGAACTCACGTGACTGAACAAAAATCAAAAATGAAACTGCTCATAACAACATATAAAATTCATTTGAAATATATCATCCAGAGTAGGCCTCCAAAATAAAGCACTCTCATTTAGATTACTTTAGAAAACATGGGAAAGGAAACTTAAGTTTGCTTAGGCAACACAGAGGGATTGGCAAATACCGTATCTTCTAAAATTGGCGTTAAACGGTTAAATACTTCCAGATAAAAATATAAAAACTAACCAGTTGATTATTAAATTATCTATAATTCCAGATTAATTTAGCATGTTCATATGACAGAAGAAGAGAAAGAAGATCTGTTTGCTTGATATGTCCAACAATAATCATTTTTATCCCAAATGTTTTGAGTATTTATAATAAAAAACCATAGATATTTTTTAAAAAAAACATTTTCCCCAATTGAAGATAAAAGGTTACTAAGAGAATCACAGAGTTAGAATGGATGTTGGTTTTCCTGCACTAAATCATATCTCTTTAAACGGCTAGATTACTTTGTGTAGAAGAGTAACTGAAATTTAATACAGCAACGTTTACTTGTTCCATTTGTTCTCCAGGCTAATGATATCAAGGACTGTTCAGGCACCCTTTACATCCTATCGCTTCCCCAATGAAATTAGAATGCAAACAATGACAAAATGTAATTTTTGTAAGCATTGGAAATCAATCATGGACCTCTTGCCATAATACATATTTAAAACAACTCAATAACAATGGCCAGACAAAGGGGGAAAAAATCTGTTATGTATAAAGGTGATTCTCAACAATCAGCAAATATCCAAGTGTAATTTATGTGCAATTTCTACACTCGAAGTGACATCCTTTTATCTTCAAGTCCCAGATCCATAACCACATAAATCCTCCATTAATGCTTTAATAAAAAAGACTTATACAAGCAGATTAAAAAGCAAGGCAGTCTGGCAGTGCATGTCCATTAATGTGGATGCAAGTTCATTCTCTCTCTCTCTCTCTCTCTCTCTCCCTCCCTCCCTCCCTCCCTCCCTCCCTCACTCCCTCACTCCTTCCTCCTCTCTCTCTCATTCATTCTCCATGCACACTGGCACAATCAAGTTGAAATTGGATCTAAACCATTTTTACTTCATATAAATATTAAATTTAATAATATATGAATTTGTCATCATGTTTCTTCATAAAATGCATCGTGCATTTGCCACTGAAGAAAACTAATCTGCAAAAAGGTAAGGATTCCTTTTTTCTTAATGATTTTCAACAGATGCAGAACATTTTAAAAAATATTCTTGAAGTGTGTGTTTGATATTAACCAGAATTTCTATCACTAAGCAATTCAATCATTAAGGGAAATATCACACAACCATGTCATTTAGCAATGGCAATCCAAGTACCCATTGTTAATTGAATCTCACCGTTTATTAGCAATAGCAATAGCAGACTTATATACCGCTTCATAGGGCTTTCAGTCCTCTCTAAGCGGTTTACAGAGTCAGCATATTGCCCCCAACAATCCAGGTCCTCATTTCACCCACCTCGGAAGGATGGAAGGCTGAGTCAACCTTGAGTTGGTGAGATTTGAACCGCTGAACTGCAGATAACAGTCAGCTGAAGTGGCCTGCAGTACTGCACCCTAACCACTGCGCCACCTCGGCTCTTACATGAGAACTCACCTGATCCCATGCTCATTCCCAGCATGGTCTTCCCAGCTCCAAACCTCGAATAAAGAAAGTGAATGCATCCTGTTGCATTAAACCCTCACACCCACTTATCTCCCCTCATCTCTGGATAGGAGCACTCCCCAGCTACTATAACACTAGTGATGCTAGGGCTGAAATAGAGGCCAAGGCCCTTTAGCAGTCTCACTTGGCCGCCATAAGGAAGAGATGCAGTGGTTAGAAAGCAGTATTGGAGGCTAACTCTGATGACTGCCAGCAGTTCAATCTTGACTAGTTCAAGGTTGACTCAGCCTTCCATCCTTCCAAGTTTAGTAAAACAAGAACCCACATTGTTGGGGCAATACGCTGACCACTTAGAGAGGTCTGTAAAGCACTACAAAGTACCGTATTTTTCAGGGTATAAGATGCACCCTTTTTTCCTCAAAAAAGAGGTGCGTCTTTGAATACAGCATTTTTTTGCCTCCCGAAGCCCTTCCCCTTCACCAAAATGGCCATGCATAGCTTTATGAAGGCTTTCAGAGAACTCCTGGGGGCTTGGGAGGGCAGAAATGAGCAAAAATGAGCTCTTTTGCCCCCCAGCCCCCAGCAGCACTCTATAAGCCTCCATAAGGTTATGCATGCAATTTTTTTGACAAAAAACAGGCCCGTTTTTGTGAAAAATGGGCCATTTTTTGCTTTCCCCCACCCCCGAGCACTCTGCAAGCCCCCCCCCCCCAGGCTATTCATGCCTTTTATTTGAAAAAAAGGGGGGTGTTTTGTGAACAATGGGCCGGTTTTCGGAGTTTTGCAGAGTGCAAAATCTTTTTTCCCCCTTTTGGAAAGCTCTTTAACTGATGAGAATTACATTGACCAAGTTCTGTGCCAGCGGAAACAAAGTCTTAAGATTTGTCAGCGATTTCCTTCTCCAGCACATGGATAAATACACCTGGAAACATCTACCTACCTACCTACTCTCTCCCTCTCCCTACCAACCTACCTACTGTACTTCTCTCTCTCTCTCTCTCTCTCTCTCTCTCTCTTTCTATTTCTCTCTATATCCTTCTACCTACTTACCTACCTACCTACTCTCTCTCTCTACCTATCTACTGTATTTCTCTCCATCTATCCCTCTATCTAAGAGCCGAGGTGGCGCAGTGGTTAAATGCAGCACTGCAGTCTATTTCAGCTGACTGCAGTTCAGCAGTTCAGCTGTTCAAATCTCACCGGCTCAGGGTTGACTCAGCCTTCCATCCTTCCGAGGTGGGTAAAATGAGGACCCGGATTGTTGTTGGGGGCAATATGCTGACTCTGTAAACTGCTTAGAGAGGGCTGAAAGCCCTATGAAGCGGTATATAAGTCTAACGGCTATTGCTATCTACCTACCTACTCTCTCTCTACCTATCTACTGTATTTCTCTCTCTCTTTCTATCTCCCTCTCTCTATCCCTCTCCCTCCCTCCCTCCCTACATACACACACACTCTCTCCCTACCTACCTACTGTATTTTTCTCTCTCTCTCTTTCTCTCTCTCTCCCTCTACCTACCTACTCTCTTTCCCTCTCCCTACTTATCTATTGTATTTCTCTCTATATATCCATCTATTTACCTAACTACCTAGTGTATTTCTCTTTCTTTCTCACCTTTTCTCTCCCTCCCTCTATTTACCTACCTACTTTTTTAAAAAAAAAATGCCTCTTCAGAACCTTGGTGCGTCTTATATTCCAGTGCATCTTATACTCTGAAAAATATGGTAATATATAAGTCTAAATTCTATTGCTATTGATTCAGGATCATAGTGCAAAACCCTGCTGACCTGCGCTCTGCAGGTCCTGCCATGTACAGCTGGCCTTAGTTGTTTTCTTCTCACTGCTGACAAGTTGCATCTGGCTTGGCCCTATGCAAGACATCTGCTGGCCATGGCAAAGCCACTAGAACAGTTCTCCAGTTCTCCAAATAGCACATTCCATTCTCACAGTGGTTTGGAAAACATTCAGAAAGCTTCTTCTCATGCATTGTAAGAATGGGGCATGCTATTTGAAGGACAGTGGTTGGTAAATGAGGAGAGAATTCAAAAAAAAATTCAATTCAACTTCAAATATCAAGTGACTAACAACATTCCCTCAGTTTCCTAATTCCTAGTAAACCAAGTCAATTCCATGCTACTGACAGAGAAACCACAAACGGTTCCTCACGAATTGTTCTTAATGGTAAGAATTGCTGCCAGATGCAATGAACTTCAGCTTCTCTAATTTCCCAGTCAACAGGATCTTGACCATGTTATATTGGAATTACAAGCAACCCATCCTGAGAGGACCAGATGGGAGATATGTTTCTTTTCTCTTTTTTTGCAGCTACATTTGAATATAACATTCAAGATCTGCTTGGAATTCAGTGTTGGCAAAGTGGTACTTTAAGTGTCTCAACCCATCAAAACATGAATCAGAGAAGCAGATCCCTTATAATATATATTCCCTTATAATATAAATCCCTTATAATATATATAAATCCCTTATAAATCCCTTATAATATATATATATAATTACTGGGATTCGAACCCAGTAAGGGTATGGCTAGCTGATGAGAGCTAAATAGCTTGAAATAGATCTATACCAGTCTCCCTTTATTTATTTATCAGCACAAATATAACACAAAATGTGTAACAAAGGCAACAGTAGAAATATTGGGTTTCTGTCGTGATGGACTCTTGTGACGAGCCAATTGACAGATAATGGAAGCTGTTAGCTTCCTCCCATAATTGGGGCTTACCAGAGGTTGTGGCACTAACATACATACATACATACATACATACATGCATACATACATACAGTATATATACTAAAATCCATTGTGCAAAAGAGTAGCTTTTGGAAAGAAGGAAGGAAACCACAAATGTTCCCCTTGTTTTTCATTATTTTTTCACTACTATGACTTTAAATCTGCAGGTTTTTAAATATTTTTTTTGTGACAGCTTAAACACCATGATAACTGCACATGACATTCACAGTGGATGGTTTAAACATAGAAATTAAGCATCTGTCTCAACCCAGTTGGGGGTCCCACTAGCAAACTTTAAAAGATTTCTCTTCTAATGTGGTATTGGGCAAGATTTCAAGTGAAAAGGTGAATGATAAATACCTCGGTTATCTACCATCTTTCCATGTAATGGCAAGGTGGAAAGCTCTTGAAGGACAGAAGCTGCATGTTGTCTGGTAAATGTGCACAGCTAAATCACGCAACCTCATATTTGGGGCTGTGACAATGCAATGCATGTTTTGGGGGAACTTAATGTTATCTGAAAGCACAAGTTCTCACTGGGCTCCAGTTTTTAATACAAACACTTTCTACTGCTCAGAAAGAGAAGCCACCATTATACATTGTTGCGTTCACTTCATTCAGCAAATGAAATGAAAATGAAAAGAAAATTGATTACCATCTTAATTACAAAAAATTAATAATCTCAACTACAGAGAAGGCAGTCTATTAATCATTAGGCTATGGTTATTCCCCTTGCATAATCTGTTTTATTTCTAAGTAGGGGAAATAGCTCTGGACATATTTATTTCCTCCTATGGCAAGAAATATAGGTGGCAATATAACTAAGGCCCTTACAACCATGTGGGGAAATTGCTTGGTCCATAACAGTGCCCTCAGTTAATGAAGGAAGACATCTTTAAATCTGAAGGTGCAATCTTCCAAATGACTGTGGGAAAGGATGAGATTTTGGGCAGGGCTCCAAGAGATCACACAGCAAATATCTTGACACTGAAAGAACTTTCCTTAGGACAAAGCACATTAAGAAGTGTGGGCACCGATGGATGAAAAACATTCAGATGGGCAGCTATTCTGAAATGTTCAAGTCCAAGCAACTATGTCCAGAGAAAAGAGAAGACCAACAGGAAGAAGCGATTAATGCTTCAGTTAAGTTATCAGTTTAGGAAAGAGTCTACTTTCATAAAAACTCAGATATTATCTCATGCTCACTCTACACTTTGCATTAAATATGGATTTGGAGCATTCTGTTATACATTTCAAGCAAGATTCTCTAATAGAAATGGGAGTTTATTGAAGATTATCATACACTATACAATATTTATTCCACTGGAAAAGGAAATAAGATGTTAGAGGAGAGCAATGTACTATAAATGTCTATTGTATAAAAGTGAATTTTATGCATTGGAATACCGAAAATAATATGGTAATTTATAAAACCAGAATTTACTATCCATGTTTGAACACTACAAGTCTTAAAATGTTATATCCTCTAAAGGTTGAGGTATTTGTAATAAACTTTCCCTGCTTTCATTCAGCAGGAGAAAACTTTTTTATCACCAGTAAGGCCAATAGTTTTAAATATGAGTATTCTGAAAGGCAATTTCTCTTTCTCTTCCTCTTTTTCTCTCTTTCTCAAAAAAAAAAAAAAAAAAAAAATAGCTCTCTTCTTATCTTCAGGGAATCAGATATTGTTCTAATAGATTATCACAGTTATTTCTGCCTTCAAATCTAACAGATAGATTTCATGAATTAATCTGAAGATAAAGTTTCTATTTGAATTATCATTTAAACCTTAAAAATTAAATTTTTAATTGAAATTACACAGCTCTCAACTTCTTCAATCGCAAGAAAAAAATTCCATTTATAGGAACCGGAGTAGCATTTATTCACATTGCAGGAAATCTAGATGCATAAACTTTCATCTACTGTACTTCACACAACTTTTTCACATTTTGCTACAACATCCATGCTCAAAACCCATTACTTTGGTGATTTCATAGACTAGATTATGAGGACATGAGGAATCTGTAGGGGACAAATGAATCATCTCCTCTCATTCCATAAGCAGAAACTGTTTTCATGTACCTACTGTTTTATGATATGCATAGGATTACCACCCTTTAAATTATGAGTACAGCATGGAAGAAAATGTTCTCTTCCAGAACAACAGATGGCTTCAGATATATAAATGAATTTGAATAAACTGATCCCCGTTATTTATTTCCTAGATTTTTTTTTAACTTTTCTCCAAATCTTACATGTCTGAGAAGGGTCTTCCTTGTCCTAATCTAGTATCTTAACTATTACACTATCTCATTATAGACACTTCAAACCTTCTTCACTTTTTATTTCCAATCCCTTTTTAAAAAAAAATATTAATCTTAGTCATCCTGTGATAAAAAATAAAACCTCGATACCAGTTCAGTTTAAACTCATCTCCAGAAACCATTTTGTACCATTTTTCAAAAGCTAGGATAAACCTAGGCTCCTATTCATAATCTCTTATGATTTAGGTTGTAAAATGATTAGAACATTTTTCAGACAAAAAAAGAGGACAGAATCCAAATGATGCGAGAAGAGTTTTATTCAAGAAATAGTGCTTCCCTTACCAGCCAACAATTGTCCAATTTTTCAGTATTTATCTTTTGCTATTTGATGTCTCTTTGGGTGTTTTGCGGCCCAGATATCCTAAATTCTTTAAAATTGAAACGAGAGCCCTCTTTGAGAAAAATTTGCACACAAGAGAAAAAAAAAGTGATTACTGATAAGGCTGGAATTGGTTTCATCACAATTGGCATGCTTTTTATCACTAGTGGATCCAGTGCCCTGCATTATTTACCTAAGAAAGTGATTTCTAAGAGTTTTGTATGCACTGAAAATGGTTTTGAATTCTTGAATGAGCTTTCCTGCTCTTTATTCAAACTGTCTCCCTTTTGTGCAGCCTTTTGGGTAATAGAAATAGGACTTAGATTTACAGAATATACAGCTTCGTAATGCTTTACAGCCCTCTCTAAGGGGTTTGCAGAGTCAGTGTATTGCCCCCAACAATCTGGGTCCTCGTTTTACCAACTTCAGAAGGATGGAAGGCAACCTTGAGCCATTCCGAATCAAATTCCTGAAGTGAGCAGTGAATTAGCCAGCATTACTGCATTCTCACCACTGTACTACCATGCAGTGGTGAGATTCAAATAATTTAACAACCAATTCTCTGCCCTAATGATTTCTTCCAACAACCAGTTCACCAAACTGCTCAGAAACTTAACAACTGGTTTTCCTGAAGTGGTGCAAAGTGGCTGAAACCCACCACTGTCACCACAGCTCTAAACATAAAAAAAATATGCTGATCCTTGAAAATTCATATTATGTTTAATCTATGGGTTCATCATATATATTATAGTCTATAGTATATAGAATTATAGTCCTTTGCAATATGCTCATTTTTCTAATATGCTCATTTTTCCATGCAATGAGGGTTTTTTCTTGACAGCTCTAATCCACAAAACCCAGCATGAAATGTTTCTTACACACTGCATCTATATTACCATATGCAATTCTGCATCATGTTGCTTATTTAACTGCACAGATATTATTACAGATTACTGCTATCATTACTGGGTTCACATGAAATATTGGCTCGATTATACATTTACAAAATTAACCCTCTCAAGTCTGAAATTGTCTTGAGAGTTGGTTTCATTATATACATATGTCATATCAAAAGTCAGATAATATAGGTGGAAAATAAATCATTGTTAAACACCATATATGAAAGTGGTGTATTGGTGCAATTACACTTGTTCATTTGCAGATCAAATAATAATCCAACACATTAAATTCATGAATAAGTAAACTGTTCTTTAACAATGCAATCTTAGTACTGTAAATTCTAAAGGTGAAAAAACTTATTTTCAGGTAAATACAGACTACAATCTGCCTTCCTTTGTACAGCTATGGTTATGTATATAGCGGATCAACTCCAGGCATAAGATATATATTATTTCAAGCATGTTCCTGTCATGTTTTCAGTTTATGCTTTTCCTAATATGTCTTTTCCAAATAGGAAATCTGACGTTATAGTCCAGAAAAAGATAATCACATAACTGAGTTCGTTTCTTTTTATATCAATATTTGTTCACACATTTTTGCGAAGCAATATGTTGTATTGGCTTATCGTTCCTCAGCAGTAAGCTAATCATATTAATAATTGTTATTTCAAAGGCTGCCTGGAAGATTCAGCAGTAAAGGAGCTATCATTATTTGTTTTTATAAAGAATTCTAAAATTTTGGTATAAACAGCTTATTTTGTTTCAATTCTCAAATAGAATATATATATATATATATATATATATACAACCATTGTTTCATACTGAATAGAACCTGTAATCAATACAACCGATGCAAAATATATCCATTTAATAATAATCAATGATGAAAGAAATGGGTTCAGAATGTAAAATTTCATTGCCCATAATACATGTTTTATTATTCCCCAGCCTAAAATGAGTAAAGCTACCGATAATTAACAATTAGAAGTACTTCCAGATAATATCCCATAATTTACTACACTAATAGAGCTATTTACTTGACTATAGTAGCAAAACATTTTTATGACACTAGGAAGTCTAGTAGCGCCTGTTAGTGCATACACCAAAGTTGTTTATGTTAATTCCTTTCTTTCCACTTGATGAGAAACTGCCTTGTTTATAGATATATTTAATGTAATAACCCCACAAGTGGGAAAAGAAAGTTTTTTTTTTAATTGCAGTTAAACTATTGAGCCACAGTTTCTGTTTTTTACCTTGAATCTTATTTATCGCTTAGAGCAGGGGTGTCAAACTCAATTTCACTGAGGGCTGCATCAGGGTTGTGTTTGACCTTGAGGTGGGCGTGACCAGGGTGGGAGTGGCCAGAGTGAAAATCTGGGTGTGTCTTATACATCGAATATAGCATTTTTTTGCCTCCCAAAGCCCCACCCCCTTCACCAAAATGGACGTGCATACCCTTATGGAGGCTTTCAAAGAGCTCCTAGGGGCTGGGGAGGGCAGAAATGAGCAAAAACTGGGTCATTTTTTGCCCCCCCCCAACCTCCAGCAGCACTCTATAAGACTCCATAAGGCTATGCATGCAGTTGTTGTTGTTGTTGTTGTTGTTGTTGTTGTTTTGACAAAAAACAGGCCTGTTTTTGCAACCTGCTGAAGACCTTAAGTATGCAAATATTTTTTCTTGGGCAAGAACTTAGTTTTAATTCATGTAAAGCTCATGCATCATATTACAATTCAATGATTGAAAACTGAGTACAATTTGTGAAGAATGAGGGCTACGCTATATAAACCGAATGAAAGAAAACCATTTCATTGGCCTGATGGACTAATTCTATTGTTTAAAAGTAGCAGGGAGTTTCCACATCAAATATTCTTGGAACCTTGGATAGAACATGGATGTTCTATATGCCATTAATCTGCTATATCCAGATTAATCAATTTATTTGCCCTTAGTTGGGAGTCTTCCTAGCTTTGCTTTTGAAAATATATTATCACACTTTCATGTAGGTTCTACTGATGCATAAATAGAGTGTTAATGAAAAAGTAATAGCCGGGTTTGAAATGTATTTCACTTATTTCATAAACAACTTCATTAACATGCAGCATGTTAGCATAAAAAACAAATTGCCCCTTAGATTTATAATCAGTTGCACCAACTTCAGTTTCAATAAATGCAATCCAATGCTTCCTGTAATTACCAAATTCTTAGACAGTTGAATAGGAATTCTGACTCATTCTTCTATGGCAAACTGCTTCAAGTCAATAACATTTGCAGGATTTTTCTATCATTTGAACTGCTCATAACATTTCTATGGGGTTTAAGGATGGACTTTGTCCTGGACAATCCAAGCCACTCAGTTTATCTTCTTCATCTCTTCTTTTCGAGGCCTGCCTTTTATGCTTGTGGTCACTGTCTTGCTCTGTGAACCACTTCTGCTCCAGCTTCCGGGGACAGACCAATGGCCTAAAACTTTCCTGTAAAATTCATTTTTTCCCTTCAGTGACAACAAGCTCTCCAGATCCCGAGACAGCACCACATTCCCATAATGTCACACCATCCCCTCTCTATGACTAACAGTAGATGCAAGATTCTTATTGCAGAATGCAATGTTTGCTCCCTGCCAAAAACAGTGATATTCAGGCAAACGCCAGAGTTCAACTTTTGACTTCTCTGTCAAAAGATTAGAGAAAAATCTGGAGCAACATCCAGATGCTTTTGGAGAAACTTTAACATAACATCAAGGTTCTTTAATATAACTGTTCTGACCCCCCTCGTCCCACACCAACACACTCCAAGCCAAAGATAAGTTACGGTATTTAATTAACAGACAGACAGGTCCTTGGCAGCAAACTGGCACAGACAAGCTTGGGCAGCAATCCAGCACAAATAAGCCGTGGCAGCAATGCAGTCTGCCAAGCTCACAATAATGTTCTCCAACATTAGTTCCTGCTTTGACTTCTGCAAGAGGGGTGTGTGCAAAAGTAGTTTTTTTATAGTCTGGAGAGGAGCCTAATGACCACCAGCTGAGTGCTATTACCTCCTGTAACTGCGCAACTGTTCCTGATGCCTATTAGCTCTTCGGTGGTGGGCATCCAGGAACAACTCACTTCTGGTGTCCGGATCACTCTCCCTTGTCTCCTCCCCAGTGGTCCAAGGCTCAGGTGCCTCCTGGTGGCCAACCAGTCTCTCTGCGCCCTGCTCAGAGTCGGAACCCTGTCTAGGGTCCTCCACATCCTCCAGAGCCGACTCAGAGGGCTCCTCGCTGTCGGAGTCTGGTGGCAGCTCCAACGGCTCCTGCTGGGCCACAACACTGAACAATGTCTACTACCCTTGATACTCTCTTTTTAACCAGAGTTTTTTTGATGGTGGAATCATGAACATTGATTTAGTTATGGTAATGGAGGTCCACAGATCCCTGGATATATGGATTTTTCTTTTATTTCCTCCATCATTCATTGCTACATTGTTAGCATTATTTTGCCAGAAGAGGCAGTCTTGGGGGAGGAGAAGATTCATTATTCTCCTAAATGTTCTCCATTTCAAGACAATGTCTCTGCTTAAGGATCACTGGAGCCCCAGAGATTTTTTTATTTTTTTTTCCCCAGCACGAGATACATTTATTGCATGACTAAACTTATAATTCCTATTTAGACTGAAGCACGAAATCATCCACGTTATGTTCTCGAAATGGTAACACTTTGCAAAATTACATATCTGAACTTAATTTAGGAGACGTTTAATTTTCTATTAAGCCTTCCTAATATACTTCCTAATATAATAAAACACATTGTAACGCATTTTGGAGTGGCTAGATCGTTCATTTAATATCTCATTATTTGATACCTAATATTAAAGCACTTGAAATATATCCTATTACGAGTTCAGACTATCCTCCTGTGAAACTTGTTGTTAAGTTTTCATATATACATATACATACATACACGCATATACGCACCCTGTCTTTAGTATAATAAACCATTAAAGCATTTATTCAAGGCTGAATTATGCAGTCACTATTTAAAACAAAACAGCAGTTTTTTATATGTAAATAAAGGAAAGTTAAACTCCTACAGGTGAAACTACAGGTGAAATGTTAGCTTGAAGCAGCTCACTCATTCACTTAGCAACATCCATCCCTTTGTTGCATCAGGCAATATTATTGGAAAAATTGAGAGAGATTTGCTTATTTTGTTTCCCACTTTTAGTTTAGAAGTTCAAGGCAGCAAACAGCATGCCTTTAATTTTTTTTTTCCAAAAACCCTGAGTAGTTGATTGGACTAACATCATGATTGGCCCAAAATCACTTAAGCACACTAAAGTACACCAACTCTAAAGACTCAAACAAAGAAGTAAGTCACAAGTGCACATGGAAAAATGTATATAAAATTTGTTTCTACAGTTAACTCAATGAAATCAGGAATAGCTCTGAACCCAAATAGTTTTACACTTTCATTGCGTCTTAATTCATCAACCACCCTCAGTGTGATGCACCCCAAGCCATTTGGCAGAGCGATACTGGGTGTACATTACACCTATCCTCCGTGAGCTGCACTGGCTCCCTATCGGTCTCCGAGTGCGATTCAAGGTGCTGGTTATTACCTTTAAAGCCCCACATGGCCTAGGACCCGGATATCTGTGAGACCATCTTCTGCCGCATACCTCCCAACGACCGATAAGATCACACAGGGTGGGCCTTCTCCAGGTGCCATCAGCCAGACAATGTCGGCTGGCAGCTGCCCGGGAAGGGCCTTCTCTGTAGCTGCTCCGACCCTATGGAATGAACTATCCCCAGAGATCCGGACCCTCCCCACTCTCATGGCCTTCCGAAAGGCTATTAAAACATGCTATTCCGGCAGCCCTGGGGCTGTTGACCTCATGACCGAGGTCCAGCCCCGATTAGACTGGGTGCATGGTGTAGTTTTTTTTAAAAAAAAATTGTTCTTCCTCCGTTTTTAACTCTTCATTTTTTTAAATTTATTTTCTGTAAGCCACCCGGAGTCCTTCGGGATTGGGCGGCTATAAATTCATTAAATCAAATGAAATCAAAGCCAAGTTTTCAGGTTTTTGTGGAAGGTCAGTTGGATGAGAGTCACTCTCGCTCCAGAGAATAAGATGTTCCAAAGGGCAGGAGCCATAGCATAGAAGATTCTGGATCCTGCTTTCCAGAATTCCTTGATTGACGGGGCTCACAGCATGCCTCCCAAGCCAGCCAGAGGAGGGGGGGGAGACAGGCCAGGCCAGGCCACTTTATAGAAATTCAGAAAACACTATTGTGAACAGACGATATGATTTTGCTTATGCATATGATTTGTTTCGTTTAGATATTCTGGAGAAAAACACCCTTGATAACACTGATTCATAGTAATAATTTTGTTAAGTACTGAGGTTTAGTTGTGTTTGACTCCTTTAATAATCCCGGTATAAAATTCCCTAGAAGCTTACTCAACAGATACATTTCGAACTTATCCCCTGTTTTGACATAAATGAAAGAAGATTAGAAGTTAGACTAGAATTCTTTGGAGTATTTGGGGGTAAGATAAATGTAATTAAAATGACTTTAAATCCAAAGATGATTTACATTTTTTGAGAGATCTTCCTACATTTATTCCATCATGTTATTTTAATTTAATTTGCAGCATACTGAATGATTTTCTTTGCTGTGAGACTTTTATTGCACTAATCATAATTACTTGTTGGGAGAAATGAATTTAACTTTCCCCACTTTCGGGTTTATGACTGTGCATTTATTTTAGCATTTGTGGTAAGCTGGTATGAAGATTTTAGAATACAATTCCTGGAGGGCTCAAAGTGAGAATATTTGTTCTCTCTGAAATCCTGAAAAATAGTGTGATATTTTTTTTTTAATAGAAGGATCAATATAAAGTGGAACATCACATGATCATGTAACAATAGCAATAGCAGTTAGACTTATATACCGCTTCATAGGGCTTTCAGCTCTCTCTAAGCAGTTTACAGAGTCAGCATATCGCCCCCACAGTCTGGGTCCTCATTTCACCCACCTCGGAAGGATGGAAGCCTGAGTCAACCTTGAGCCGGTGAGATTAGAACCACTGAACTGCAGATAGCAGTCAGCTGAAGTGGCCTGCAGTACTGCACCCTAACCACTGCGCCACCTTGGCTCTTACAAATGGCAGTGCTGGCCACCTAAAGTGAAAACTGTTGGGTTAATTAAGCGAGGACCTCACATAATCACAACTGATGATTTCCTACTGGCTTCCCCTTTCACTTTGCTTTTGGTGAGTCTGCAGGAAATGTCAGAAATCACAGTCAGTGCATGGCCAAAGACTGGTCATCAGTCCCCCATCAACTAGGTTTCTTTTATCCTTTAGCGCCATGATGGGAAACCTATGGCATGTGCGCCAGAAGTGGTACGCAGAGCCATCTCTCTGGGCATGCAAGCTGTTACCTGTTGCTCTTCCAGGTTCTGGCATGCTGGCCAGCTGGTATTCACATGCATGGGAGCCCCGGAAACTGGAAGAAGAGTTGCCTGGTGCACACACATGTACCAGGAAGATGATCTTCTGGTTTCCGGTGCATGCATGGACACCAGTCACCTGGTATTCTGGTTCTGGCGTGCATGTGCATGTAAAAACCATAAGATCATCTTCCTGGTGCATGCATGCACACGGTGTGGCTGCTCCCATTTTGGCCCTCGGTGCCAAAGAGGTTTGCCAATGCTGCTTTACCGCAACTAAATTCAAGGGAAGGTGTTTACAATACTTTTACAGAATTAAAAATTAATTTTTTTTTCCTTTGATTCTTTTTAAAATTAATCTTACAAATTGTCACTGGTAAGTCTGAACTGATTCCTTCTAGTCTCCTTTGGATAATATGAAAGGAAAAATTCATGGATCGATGGAAGTTGGGCTCTAATTTTCATAAAGGAATTGTAGTGCTATCAGTAATGGGTTGCTACTGGTTCGGAATGGTTCTGCGGCCTGGGTCGCTGAAACCGGCAGCGACCCAGGCCTGCCACACCCCTGAACCAGTTCTCCAGTTGTTTGCCATGACTACCTGCCCCACCCAGTCGCTCCTCACCTCCCGGGTGGCTTGCCTGCCTAAGCTTCCACGTGGTGACTACCCTGCATCCCAGCTGAGCTGCCTCCTTCTGCCTATAGGTAAGTCTCACTAACCCCCTCCCTGAAGTTTGCTGCACCTGGTTATTTTGGTGCCTCTAACACAAAGGATAAATTCCCATAAATTTCCAGGCATTGCCAACCTCTCCCCCCTAGTGTTGTGGCTCAGCAGGAGCCATTGGAGCTGCCACCAGACTCTGACAGGGAGGGGCCCTATGAGTCGACTCTGGAGGATGTGGAGACCCTGGACAAGGTTCCGACTCTGAGCAGGGCGCAAAGAGGCTGGTTGGCCACCAGGAGGCGCCTGAGCCTTGGGCCAGTGGGGAGGAGACAAGGGAGTGTGATCTGGACATCATGCATTGGAGCAGTGGGGAGGAGCCAAGGGAGTTGTTCCTGGATGCCCGGCACCGAAGAGCTAATAGGCATAAGGAACAGTTGTGCAGTTAGAGGAGATAATTGCACTCAGCTGGTGGTAATTAGGCTCCTCTCAAGACTATAAAAGGAATGATTGTGCACACGCCCTTTTTCAGGAGTCAACATATGCATTTGAGCTGGAAAACTCTTGGGGCTAGCTTGGCAGGCTGGATTGCTGCCAAGGTTAGTCTGTGCTGGATTGCTGCCAACGTCTTGTCTGTGCTGGATTGCTGCCAAGGTCCTGTCTGTGTGTCAATAAATCCTTGCAGTTTATTTGTCTCAGCGTGCTTTGGTGTAGGACGAGGGGGGTCAGAACATCCTAGTAAAAAAAAAAAAAAAACTAGAGCAAAAACTCTAGAAAGAATAGAAAAGGGGGCTGCTGTATATTGTTTAATGGACTGCTAAATTGGCCATGCCTGACCAGTCACATGACCGCAAAGCCACTCCCACCCAGTCACATGACCACCAAACCACACCCACAAAATAAACCACACCCACAGAACCAGTAGTAAAAAAATATCTGAAACCCATCACTGAGAGCTACTACTACAGGTCCCAAAAGGAATGCGGAATCAGTTTAGCGGTTGATTTGTTAAGTATTCCACAGAAGGCGTTCAGCGAAATTATTATTCTAAAAGTTAGAAGAGGAAATGATAAACAGAAGTTGTAAAATGTTGTTCAGTTTTATGCAGGGCAGAACAGGGGCAGATTAGTTTTTTTGGTCTTCAGCAGGTCTATGACCCATGCAGGTGGTCCTCGACTTATGACAATAATTGAGGCCAACATTTATATTGTTAAAGTGAGAAGTTTGTTAAGTGATTTTTGCCCTGTTTTTTAATTTTTCTTGCCACATTTCTTAAGCGAATCACTGTTGTGATTCATTAGAGCCGAGGTGGCGCAGTGGGTAGAGTGTAGTACTGCAGGCCACTTCAGCTGACTGCTATCTGCAGTTCGGCGGTTCAAATCTCACCGGCTCAAAGTTGACTCAGCCTTCCATCTTTCCGAGGTGGGTAAAATGAGGACCCAGACTGTGGGGGCGATATGCTGACTCTGTAAACTGCTTAGAGAGGGCTGAAAGGCCTATGAAGTGGTATACAAGTCTAACTGCTATTGCTATTGCTATTGTTGAATCAGTTGTTAAGTTAGTAACAGGGTTATTAAATGAATCTGGTTCCCCACTGACTTTGCTTGTTAGAAGGTCACAAAATGTGATCAAATTTTGCAACCATCATAAATATGAACCAATTGTGAAGTACCCAAATGTAAATCACATGACCACAGGGATACTGCAATGTCATAAGTGTGAAAAAAGGTCGCAAGTCACTTTTTTTTCAGTGCCGTTGTAACTTTGAATAGTGACTAAATGTACCGTTGTAAGCCAAGGGCTACCTGTATATGAATTTGAAAAAAAAACAACTTTCCCTATTAAACAATAAATAAGTTTAAACCACAGAACTTTTTCCATGCATACAGCATCGAAGGTTTGTTTATAAACTCAGTAAATATGATACACAGTGATTCAAATTAAGAGAGGGAGTAAGATAGAAAAAGAAGTGTGACACTGCCTTAGTTTTTCACGTATTTGTTGATAACTGTACAGAGTAGAGGCATATGGGTTGAGGGCATAAATGCCATGTTGTTAGCAAAGAACCCATATGATTTGTTGTCGTTGTTAAGCAGAGTGTATAAAGACTCAGGATCTGAAAATGAATTTCGCCAAAGACCAAGAGAGTCTTTTATCTGACAGGGAAAAAAAATGGAATGAACAATTGAAAGCGAGACATAAATAAAAGAACTAGTAGATAAATTTGTGTGCCTTGGTAAAAGGTTTACCAAAGGTAATAAAACGGATGGAGAAATTTTAAGATGTGCAAATGCTAGTAAAAGAATTATGGATAGTTTGTGGTCTATTACACGGAGAAAACAACAATCATAATTCTTTTGCTTATTACTCGGAACTCTTTTAAAGAAAATGCTATATGCATGCATCCTATTCAGGGATGGGTTCCTGCCATTTCTAACCTCTTCTATAGAAGAGGTTCCACAAATCTACCGAGCCGTTTAGAACCAGTTCCAGCTCCCTTCCCCTGCCCGTCCGCACCACGCGTGCCCCGACCGCCACTCACTGATTGGCTGGCTCACCAATCGCCCCGCCCTCCTCTAAGAGTCCTATCTAAACTTTAAAGTCTTAAAGCTGTCAAGTTTGAACACCCCTGGGGTTTTATTTCTAAAGGGTTAGGGGTGCAAGGGTCTTGTAACTTGACAGCTTTAAGCCTTGCACACTTCAATGCCAGAGTTCCTGAGCCAACATGACTGGAGGAGGAATTCTGGGAGTTGAAGTCCACAATTCTTAAAGCTGTCAACTTTGAACACCCCTGTTTTTTTTTTCTAAAGGGTTAGGGGTCTTGTAACTTGACAGCTTTAAGACTTGCGTGCTTCGAATGCCAGAGTTTCTGAGACAACATTTTGGTTGCTAAGCAAGAGCGTTGTTAAGTGAGTTTCACCACATTTTACAAGTTGGCCATGCCCACCCAGTCACATGGCTGGCAAGCCACTCCCACAAAGCGAGCCACACCTACAGAAGAGGTTCTCAAAAAAATTTGAAACCCACCACTGATCCTATTTAATAGAAAGATTGAATAGGATCAGAATCACTTTCAGCTGGAAAAGCTTGTAAAACTGTGAGCTCAATGCATAGTAATAAAAAGGGCAGGATTTGTATGTAAATATTTTTTTAAAAATCCCAAAGGCATTACTATTCAATAATAAATCAATACTAAATGTAACACCCTTATCACTCAATTTAAACAATTAGCAATTGCTGCAATGTTGTGGCAAGATGTGGAAAACTCTGTGGGCCACACAGCGGCAACATTAGGTTGTGTGCCAAAGCTTTCATACAATTTGTCACATTTTAAAAAGTGAAAAGAATCAGGGATCTTTTTAGATCTGCCACTGAACACAATGAAACAGCAACGATTCTATCTAAATACTCTTCTGCAAAGGGAAATAATATGTTCTAATAGCAATCTGTGTTCTGGACAGGGTTCCGACTCCGAGCAGGGTGCAGAGAGACCAGGTGGCACCTGAGCCTTGGACCAGTGGGGAGGAGACAAGGGAGAGTGATCCAGAAGCCAGCAGTGAGTTGTTCCTGGATGTATGCCATTGAAGAGCTATTCAGCGTCAGGAGCAATTAGGCAATTACAGGAGGTAATTGCGCTCAGCTGGTGGTCATTAGGCTCCTCTCCAGACTATAAAAAAGACTACTTGTGACACGCCCCTCTTGCAGAAGTCAACGCATTGACTAAAGAGAACGTAACTAACTTGGCAGGCTGGATTGCTGCCAAGGTTTGTCTGAATTGCTGCCAAGGTTTGTCGGACTTGCTGCCAAGGTCCTTATCTGTTTGTTTGCTTGGCTTTCAGCCACCGAGATTCTAGTCTTGTTATTAAAGGACATTCTAATTAAGCTCGTCTCGGCTTTCATTACTGGATGGAGGAGGGGGTCAGAACAATACCATTCTTTTTTTTTAGTATATAAGAAAATATAGAAAGGTAGTTCTTGACTTACAACCACAATATGAACTCAAAAATGTGAGGTTAAGTAGTCGGGTCATTAAGTGAGACATCATGTAACCACACCCAATTTTATGACTTTTTTCACCATAGTTGTTAGGCAAATCCCCATGGTCATTAAATGAAACATCATGTAACCACAATTTATGACACTTTGCTTGTCAGAAGTCAGTAGGGAAGATGGCAAATGACAATCATATAAGTGTGGGACAACAGAGTCAAAAATATGCAACAGTTGCCAAGCACCCAAACCATGATGACATGTCCACAAGGGGACACTGTGATGGTCATAAGCGCAAGGACAGATCATAAGTCATTTTTTCCCCCAAAACGTGTTGCTAAATGATTGGACTTTTGGAATGCAAGCACATCTTCATTAAAACGATTTAGCAGATCTTCCTCAAGGGTTCAT
Organism: Thamnophis elegans; assembly: GCF_009769535.1. Taxonomy (NCBI): domain Eukaryota; kingdom Metazoa; phylum Chordata; class Lepidosauria; order Squamata; family Natricidae; genus Thamnophis; species Thamnophis elegans. The sequence continues at coordinate 83,288,665 of NC_045546.1, forward strand.
TTAAGGAGAAAAGGATGGGAAACACGATCACTCCATCGACAGGCGACCTCTATCAGCTCCCTTCCTTGATTATATTTAGTTTTCAAGATATTTATTTTTATTTTTAAAATTAAAATAAATTTAAAAAGGGGGGGGGGGTAATATGCCTCAAGGAAACTATCATGTTCAAGTTGCACCTATATAAACTTTAGCTGCTTTGAAAATCAGGATAAATTTCATTGGTATTCTTTGAAAATAAAGATGGGGGGAAAAACTTGAACAGTTTGTTTCCCAGTATTTGCTTTGGACCTGTATGTACGATCTGGGAAGAAAGAGTAAGATACTAAAGGAGATGGCAAGGATGACTTCAAATGCTTCTTTTCTACTAAATGGATACTTTTGGGGTACATCTACCCAAAGTAAGAGCAATTTTGTCAATAGATAAAGATACCTCCTTCCTTGACACCAGTGGTGGGATTCAAAAAATTTAACAACCGGTTCTCTGCCCTAATGACCATCTGGGTAGGTGGGGCTTGGTGGTCATGTGACCGGGTGGGCGTGCCCAACTTAACCTCACTCAGGTCGATGGGCGCTTCGCCTTAGCTGTTACAATGTAATAAGGGTTAACCGGAGAGGCAGTTTCTGTAATCAGGGCAATAAAGATGAGGCTAGAAACAACACCAGAATGTTTCTTTCCTGCCTTCCTTACAGGATTAGCCCTGTAAAATGGGAAAAAACAAAAGGAGATTTCTTCCAACAATCCGTTCTCCCGAATAGGTGCGAACTGGTTGAATCCCACCACTGCTTGACACACTCAGAAAAGTCCAAAAAAGCCCACTACCTTTAAAAGACAATCCCAACTCTAAACCTAGTTGCACGGGAATCTGGTCCAAAAGAAAAGCTACTGTAAAAACTGGAATTTAAACCTATTAAACTGGACGGAATGATTATACGTCAACAACTCAAAGAATTGCTGCTTTAATTTCAGAGCTGCAAATGCAAGCAGTCATTCTTTCCGATGGAAAGCCATGCGTTGCTCTGCTGTATAAGCTGTCTTTTGATTATACTTTCCTTGTAAGGCGTCAGTCAGAATCAGAGCTAAGCTGATAAGTTGCAATAATGTTCTGAGTGTTTAGCTGGCCAAGAGCGAAGGCAAAAACTGTAGGAAAATCAATTTATTAAATACACCGTGAAAGCTGTGGGGCTGAACCGTGAATGGAAGATGATGAAAGGTGACAACGCACAGACTTTGGGAAGTCCAGTGTAGCTTTATATCAAGCAACATAAAAAGAAGCTTGTTAGGTATGTCACTGAGAAATCAATGAACTTGAGAAAGTAAGTTGTTGATTAGGCATTTCTTAATTTAAGCAAAATGCCTGATGATTTAAATAGGCTTTAGTGTGCTGAGTATGATTATATCAGTCTATGTTAAAGTAAAGAATGCATGTAACTAAAGGATGGAAGAACAGTTCAGCTTTGGATAGGGAGTATAATAAACAAGGATGTGTGATTAGTTCTGTGGCTAAACCCTTGATCAAGGACGTGTAATTAATTATTTAATTCATTTCTGGATTAGTGTACATGTGATCCCAAGTTAGCTGGGAATTTGCACATACATTTTCATTTATTGAATTTCTAGGCTGCCCAATCCCGAAGGACTCTGGGCGGCTTACAGAAATGAAAAATATTAAAAAAAGAATTAAAACAATAAGACACAACAAAGTTAAGAAGAAGCACAACATACACCCAATCAAAGGGAGGCTGGGCCTCAATCAAGAGGTCAACAGCCCCAGGCCTGCTGGAAAAGCCAGGTTTTAATAGCTTTACGGAAGGCCATGAGAGTGGGTAGGGCCCGGATCTCTGGGGGCAGCTCATTCCATAGGGCCGGAGCGGCAACAGAGAAGGCCCTACTCCGAGGCATCGCCAGCCGGCATTGTTCAGCTGAAGGCACCCAGAGAAGGCCCATCCTGTGCGATCTTGTTGGTCTAAGGGAGATATGCAGCAGAAGACGGTCTCACAGGTACCCGGGTCCTAGGCCATGTAGGGCTATATACACATATTTTTTGTAATGCAAATAAATTGTGTTGTTGGCTGAGAACCAGTGAGCGTGCCTAGGTAGGGTGCATGTGATGGATTGGGCATGGCGGACTTGACATCATTCATGCATATGCAGTCACATGGACCCCCACACACACCAAGCCACACCCACCAAAATGGTGGTGAAAATTTTTGGGACTGTTTTGACATTTTGGGGGGGAGGGGACCCAGCCAGCCCAGATCAGCACGCCAGCCATCAGAGGTGAGAAGGGGTGCTCCTCCCACGGCCATCACAGAAGCCACCTGGGTGAGCCGCTCCCCACCTCCCCAGGCCAGGCCCACAGCTCACACCAGAACGAGGCTGCAGTCCACTTTCTTTGTCCACCCAGCCAGCGTGAGCAGCCATGGCACCCTTCAGGCTGCCGGCTCTCAAAGAGGTGGCTGAGAGCGCCTATTTCAGAAAAGTGAATTTGTAAGCTACTTAAAATTGATCCTCCTTTAACTGATTCCCCCACTCACTCACTCCATCTCCCCCATGGGATTTGGAGCAGGGCATCACAGCAGCCCCTTTTCTGCCTCAACGCACATTCATAGGATACCTAAAACTGCTCAGGAGAAGAGTCCAGACACCTGGAGATTCTGCAGCACTGGTCTGAAGGCACACAAGTTGAGTTAGGGTACCATGCAAGCTTAAAATGTGTGGCTTGGTTTCTAATGCGAATCCATTCCAGTATGGTTAGCCTGTGGTTTGGTGTCTTGACACAAACCTCAAACTATTGAGTTTAATCCTGTGTAAATCAAAGCCAAGAGGACCACAAACATCACCACTAAAGCGTACGTTCTCCATTACTGTACTTGACCCGAAAATGACCGGCTGGATGGAATAGAAGTTTCCGGTCACTGCCACCATCTTTGCAAATGCACAGCTTTCTATTCACTGGCTGGAGGACTTTTCAGCACCCTGCGGCCAGAGGCTGGGTGGGAAAGAACCTTCTCAGCTGCTTCTTTGAGTGCCAGAGGTTTGGAGGGTTCTATTCCACCCAGCTGCTGGCCGCAGGTGCCAAAAGTCCTCCAGTTGGTGAGAAGAAAACTGCACATGCGCAAAGATGGCGGCAGTGAATGGAGGACTTTTCGGCACCCTAAAGACAGCTACTGGATAAAAAAGAAGCCTCTGATCCTCTGGCACTCAAAGAGGCAGCTGAGATGGTTCTTTGCCAGCTAGCCACTTCCCAACTCCGGCCAGCTTGCCATCCGATGGACGTGTCAGGTGGGCAAGCAAGCAGCAACCGGGGGACTGGTTTTGGGGGGGGTGGCCAGCCTGATGACCCTACCAATTCGGTGACCCAGGTCCAATTACTACTACCGGTTCACCCAAACCGGTGCGAACTGATAAGAACCCACCTCTGTTAGGAACGCAAATGATTTGATATTGATTTAATATTGCACTGCACAATGCGAAAAGGAATTTAGATTTGAGAATTCATGGTTAAAAAGACTAAAATGTATATTACCTTATAAATTGAAAGAGTCTTTATAAAATAGTGCCATTAATGTATGATTCCAGAAAACTTTACTAGAATGTATAAATATATTTCAAATTTATGTTGGAAATGTGGACATGACAACTTATTTTATTATGCCTGGTAGACTTGTAAAAAAAAGTCAAATGTTTTTGGGTTCAAATACATACAATGCATTTTTTTTTTTAAAGATTAGCATTCAACTGAAATCAGAATTTTTTTCCCTTGGGATTATGGATAATCAATTAGAAAAAAAAGTAAGATTATTTTTATGCATGATTTCTCTTGCAAGATTGTCATATGTGCAAAAATGGAAAGACTTTGAAATTGTCATATTTGAGAATTGGATGGTAAAGATGACAGAACTAACAGAGATTGCAAAATGGACTTGTAAGATTAGAGAAAAATAGCTATATTTATTAGTCACTGGAAACCTCTTAGGAACTTTTTTGCTAAAAAAGAGAAAAAGTTGTGATTCATGGGTTTAAATATTAGAAAGAACAACTGTTAGAAAGAAGGGAATTATGATATAAACTTAGAAAGAGAGAGATGTAAAATAAATGTATCTATAACTACTTCCAATCAGTTTGGAAGTCTCTTCTTTTAAATATAAATATAAATATATAAATTTATATTTATATTTCATATATAACTGGAGTTATATATAAAAGTGGATCCAGAAGAAGGAGAAATCCAAGACCATTATAATTGAGTGGAGTTAATGAGATCTGCAATAGCAATAGCAGTAGACTTATATAATAAGAGAACAGTGAGAAATTAAAAGAACAAAAGACAATGTATGAAGCAGAATGTAGAGGATGCAAGAATGGTTTGCAAAGAGAGAAAGATTCAGCATACAAAGTATAGTGAACGGTTTTGCAATGCACCAGTTTTAGCCACATTTCCTTCTTCTGTTTCCTCTCTCCTCATTCCTTTAGGTTTTCTTTTTCTTTTTTCTTATTCTTATTCTTATTGCATAGTTAATCTGTGATGAGATTCACAGCCTTTGGGGCTGGTTGGTAGCCCAACAGCTCGAGTCCTAACCAAGGGCCTAGGAACTGTTAAGGTAACAGTTGTTGTTAGCATTGTTAGCATTGTTGGTATTGTTGGTATTGTTGGTATTGTTGGTATTGTTAGTATTTAGTATTGTTAGTATTGTATTATTAGTATTATTAGTATTATTAGTATTATTAGTATTATTAGTATTATTAGTATTATTAGTATTATTAGTATTAGTATTATTAGTATTATTAGTATTATTAGTATTACTAGTATTACTAATATTACTAATATTATTAGTATTATTAGTATTATGTTCTGCCACCCCCCCTTCACGGCTCGTGAAGAAACGCAGGCAGGCAACTTAAAAGGAACTTTTCTTTATCAGTTCACAGTTCAAACTGGTTTCGAGCCCAGAAATAACATGAATACAAATCTCCGATAAGAATTCAAAACAAAAGCTCTTACAAACGCAGCAGTTCTTCCACCTTCTGCACGGATCAGGTTTACTTATCCAAGTGTAACAACCATAAATCACAAATAATCAGCAAGCAAAGTTGTACAAACCAAAGCACGCACGAAGGAACGACGTTGACTCCAGCGACTGGGGCGTGGCAGCATCTGTCCTTTTATCCCCAAACCTGCCTCCCACAAGCCCCAGCTGCATACTGAATTTTGTATCCCGAAAAGACTCTCAGCAGAACTGCTGAGTCACAACAGTATTATTAGTATTATTAGTATTATTAGTGTTATTAGTGTTATTAGTGTTATTAGTGTTATTAGTAGTGTTAGTAGTAGTAGTAGTAGTAGTAGTAGTAGTAGTATTGGTAGTAGTATTGGTAGTGGTATTGGTAGTGGTATTGGTAGTGGTATTGGTAGTATTAGTATTGATAGTATTAGTATTGGTAGTATTAGTATTGGTAGTATTAGTAGTATTATTAGTATTATTAGTATTAGTGTTATTAGTGTTATTAGTGTTATTATTATTATTATTAGTGTTATTATTATTAGTAGTAGTAGTAATAGTAGTAGTAGTAGTAGTATTGGTAGTAGTAGTATTGGTAGTAGTATTGGTAGTATTAGTATTAGTATTAGTATTAGTGGTATTAGTAGTGTTATTAGTATTATTAGTATTAGTGTTAGTGTTATTAGTGTTATTAGTGTTATTAGTGTTATTAGTGTTGTTGTTATTATTATTATTATTATTATTAGTAGTAGTAGTAGTATTGGTAGTAGTAGTATTGGTAGTAGTATTGGTAGTATTAGTATTAGTATTAGTATTAGTGGTATTAGTAGTGTTATTAGTATTATTAGTATTAGTGTTAGTGTTATTAGTGTTATTAGTGTTATTAGTGTTGTTGTTATTATTATTATTATTATTAGTAGTAGTAGTAGTAGTATTGGTAGTAGTATTGGTAGTAGTATTGGTAGTAGTATTGGTAGTATTAGTATTGGTAGTAGTATTGGTAGTATTAGTATTAGCATTAGCATTAGCATTAGCATTAGTAGTATTAGTGTTATTAGTGTTATTAGTATTATTAGTATTATTAGTATTATTAGTATTATTAGTATTATTAGCGTTATTATTTTCGGCTTAACATTTCTTACTCCTTTTCTGTAGCCTGCATAATATTGCTTACCTTGAGAGAATAACTAGACAGACCTGTTATTTTTATTTTGCTAGCAGCAATTTTCAAACTTACGTAGCGAGGTAGCATTTCCTAAATGTCACTTCTATCTGCAAAGCCACTTAATGGTATGGGATTCCGTGGAACAAAGACTTAAAACAGAAAAGGCACAACAGTTCAAGACTACTCCTGGCTGGAAAGGAGCATATCCATTTTGCAACTGCGAGACGTAGCTTTTGAAGCAAGTGCATGGATATTGCGAATTTAATCTCTGCTTTAATGTCCCATGCAAAGCCTCTCTTTCCAAATTTCATACAGCATTAATATTTTTCTATTACCTGGAGTAAATTCAGACCTTTCTTTTTTCCTTTATACTTTCCAGAAATTCAGTTGATAAATATAGCTTTCAACTCTTTCATATACTGTATCTGGTTGCTACTTTTCCCATACCTATTGTTTTTGGATAGCATCATTTGTGAGTTCTGGAAATCCTTTACCACCAGTAACAATTTCAAAGTTTCATCCTAACTTCCAATTAGTGTGGGCATAAATTACTAGAGGACTAAGTAGGACAATGGACAATACAATAAAGGTAGGGAAGCATAAGCACCTCTGACTGCCTTATCTCTGCAATTACAGTGCTATTAAGAACAAGTCGCTAATAGGCTAGGTCAGAGAGAAGGGCGGTATCACATAATAATGGAAATGTGTAACGGCAAAAACCAAATAAATAAATGTCTAAGTCAGAATGCAATACTTGTTATCTCAGTAGCAACTTTGTAGAATGTAAGTACATCGTGCTGTGAGTTTCCCTAATAATTTCTCAGAACCATCCTCTTCATTTCAATCTGCTAGTAGTCATCTTTCATTCCACCTCTCAGAACAAAGTGGTAATCAAATTGCTCTCCCGGCTGCCCAAATATTCTCCCTTTTTTTCTAGCTCTCTTCTTTTTATTTTTATTTTCTTTTTCATGAACTGCAACTCTATTCAAGGTCAATCACAGGTCATGTCAGGAACTCCTGGGAAATGCAGCTCCTTATCTCAGCAGTCCCATTACACAAGACACCCTTTAGTTCCCTGCTTAATAAATCCCATTAGCTTTGTTAATGGATAATGTTTCAGCTCAAATAAAGCAATCTATTTTTCCTATTACATGCTCTCTTGGAAGGGGTAACAGAACAAAAAAATAATAATCACCATTCATACTTTAACTTTAGCGTTGACTGAGATGGCATTTATTTCCGTTCTGTCCTTCACATTCTGATCCAGCAAAAACAGTCATCAGAAGAAAACAAAGTGACATAGACTAGATTGATCAAATTTATCAAATAATATTTTTTTTCGCTATATCAAGACCAGGCTTTGATCAGATTCAAAAATCAACATGGTACAGAAAAGCAAAGTGAATACTTCGCTTACGAATATAAAAAAATGAAGGATCAAAATTGTTTCTATTAGGAAGACTGCCTGAAGAAGGAATTATGAATATAGTAGCTTTCCTCCATTATCTGCACCAAATATATGGCATTCAAATACATTACCAAGACCTCTACGTTGACGAGATTTCATTTAGTTAACATTCTATGGCTAGATTCAGAAGGTTCTGTCCTAATTATCTTAGCTGTGAAACAAGGCCATTAATTATAAAAAGGGTTGCAATCTACCTGGGGAAATCCCGAGAAATACAGAATATCTATTAAGTACTTTACTACCAAAGAGAAAAAGAAATGTTCTTTCTGTTGTGGGTCTGCTTTGTGATACGGCACCAGTCAAGACAGAGACGCATACAATTGCCTAGGGATTTTCACTATAAATAAAGATTTGTTTACAAACCACAGAGTTACTTCTAGAATTATGATGCCATTGTTTTATAATGTATCTAATTTTACCTTCTGTCCAGGGGTGGGTTGCTAATCCCGTACCGATTCGGTTGGAACGGGGCCGGCAGCATCCTCGTGCACGCGCGCAGTTCACGCATGCGTCTTAGCGCCTGTGCGATGCTCCAGCTGTTTGCGGAGACTCGCGCAGGTGCTGTATGTGCCATCCATCTGCTCGCGGAGAATCGCACAGGCGCTGTATGTGCCATGCACCTGCGTGGAAGCGCAGAAGCCTTCAAAGACCGGTAAGGAGTGCGGGCAGACGGGTGGGCCCTTTGCCATTCTCGGAAGTTACTTACTTCCGGGTTCGCCGACCAACCGGTTCACGAGGACCGCCGCAAACCGGTTGAAACCCACCCCTGCTTCTGTCTTACTTTATTTCGAAGTCTGTACTCACTACTTCTTTCTTTGATGCTCTTATTCTTTTAACTTTTCTCCTTCCTGGACTTTCCCTAATCCATGCTGCTCCACGGTCATGTCTATGGCTTCCAGTTGGTAGGTAGTGAATACAAGATCAAAGTTGTCACTGCTCTGTCTCTTGAAGCTTACAGAAGCTTCAAGTCTTCCAGGGGACTGGTGGTAAAGATTGCTGCTCTGGTCTTCTTCCGGCTTGGCTTCAACTTTGTTAAAGCTAAGCTCTGAAGGGACCAACATCTGAGTATTCATTACTTGCCAAACCTGGGCTGCTTAAGTCTGTTAGCACTTGGCCTCTGGTTAAGAACTTTCCCAAACTCCTTCACTCTAATAAAGTTCCCCTCCATGACTCTTAATTTTGTTAATGCCTGAACCAGATGGATTTGCAGAGTTCTTTGGAGAGGTTCATCTGAGTTGGGCTGTCTTGTCCATCCTGTCACTCTCCATCTCCATTCTCTGGCAATCTTTTATTCTCATATTTTCTACCACTGACAGCATACTTCCAGCATCAGCCCAGCCTTTTCTTAAAAAGGCTGACTTTATGAAGGGTGAAGCTTTTAAAGCAAAATAAGAGATGGAGGAGTACAGATATCATATTATCACATGCTGGTCTTCATACTTCCTCTTCCCCAAAACCAACTCCAATTTTTAAAAGACTGACTCCACAGTTATTTATTCATTTTTTTTTATTTTTTATATGGCTTTTTTCATATACAATTCAAGATGGCAAACCTTCTCGTTCCTCATCTTATTTTCCCCACAACTTTGCAAGTCCAGTTGTTTGAGAGTGACTGGCCAAAAGTCACACAGCTGGCTTTTCATGCCAAAGGTAGATCTAGAACTCACAATCTCCTGGTTTCTAGCCAGACCTCATTCATTCATTCATTCTACCCTTTACTTAGGAGTCAAGATGGAACATACGGTATTACCTCTTTTTACAACAACTTTGTTAGAAAACTTAATTACAGCCAACTCACTCCTTTGGTTCAAGATTGATCATTCCATCTGCTCACTCCTAGATCGACACAATGTTCTACGTGAAACATGAAAAGGATCAGATGTGCAATGCATACACTCTATCAAAATATTAACCAAAACTTAATTGTACCTAATCCTCAAACCAAATGGTAAATCATTTTACAAGCACCAAAATTAACATACTTCACAGACAATTGTTTCCTTGCAACACCCTATCTTATTTATAATGTTTATTATGCAAAAAAATGGGGAATATATCAAGTGGAGGTTCCAACAGTTATTAAACAAATGTATACTGAACAAGATAAATGTACTACATTATTGTTGTAAGCTTCCTTGGGGAGGGAGGGAGGGAGGGAGGGAGGGAGGGAGGGAGGAAGGAAGGAAGGAAGGAAGGAAGGAAGGAAGGAAGGAAGGAAGGAAGGAAATCTGTTTAAACTGGAAGTAATCAAAGACATTTTGAGTCCTGAGTACATCAAAAATTATGGGGTGGGTTGGGCTCACCTGAAAATTACATTTACCTGCCCAAAATTTAAAAAATCCCCTAAATTATTTCTACCACCAAAAAGGTGAATAGTCAATGAAACTAAATAAACAATAATTCCATTTTGCACAAGACTATTGACAAAATGCAATTGCTTCATTTGGCCTCACAGCTATTAAAAACATTCTGAATCTGGATCCGGAGTGTTTGCTTTATAAACTGAAAGCATCCAAATGAACCACAGAAACTCTAATAAACAAAGAAAGCAAGTCCTGGCTCACCAAGTATCTACACAATCATGTCATGTTAGTACATTGATATAACAGATCAATGTTGTGTTGTGGCTTGTAGATACCATATTGTAATGCACAGTTGAAAGAGAATTTTATAGATACAGGTGTGTGTGTCTGTGTCTGTGTGTGTGTGTGTGTGTGTGTGTGTACTGAGCCGAGGTGGGGGAGTGGGTAGAGTGCAGTACTGCAGGCCACTTCAACTGACTGCTATCTGCAGTTCGGCGGTTCAAATCTCACCGGCTCAAGGTTGACTCAGCCTTCCATCCTTCCGAGGTGGGTAAAATGAGGACCCAGATTGTGTGGGAGCGATATGCTGACTCTATAAACCGCTTAGAGAGGGCTGAAAGCCCTATGAAGCGGTATATAAGTCTAACTGCTATTGCTATTGCTATTCTGGAAATATTTTATAAGTACCCAATCATCATAAAGTATTATTATGCAGTGGAACATTTACAACTTGATATCTAAAAGGACAGCCTCAGAGATTTGCAGGATAATCCTCTGGTTGCTGAACTGGAAGCAGGTTTTACTATATTTTGCAGGCTTACAGCTGAATAAACATGAAGTGGACTGCAATTGTAATCTGTATTAGGCTGCAACTTAAACAGAGGCCTGTACAGTAAGCTCCAATGAACATAATGATACACATACTTCAGAGTTTACACCTGTACAACTATACACGAAGGTTATTTTCTCTCATGACTGTAAATGTTTCTGTGGATAAGTTGGCCAATATGTGTCTTGCTGTGGTTTTTCAAGTTCAGCTGCTCGAAATTTATTTTTTCTCCCTGTAAGTTACGGTTCTACACTTGGAAGAGTCAGCAATTCGGGTTGCTAATGCTATATATCAATGTTTGAAAATGTTGTACTCCAGTCAAACAAATTTTCTCTTGCCATTGAGCAATCTATGGAAAGTATTTTCCAGGGTATATTAGAATCCCTCCTGCTTACCCATACATGCTTGGTCACACACATACTGTTCAAGCAAGCACACATTTTTCACTTCAACCCAGAAAGTAAAAAAAAATAATAATAAAAAAATGAAAGCACTATTGCCTGCTTCTTAAAATAGTTCATTCAACACTAAAAGAAAATGGGCATTTATTTTAATAAAACGTTAACTCTTCCACACTTGCTGACCAGGCAGGCCCCAATTCCATACACTATCAACAATCACTTTGAAATGTGTGGTATATAAATCATAGAATCCATCCATCCATCCATCCATCCATCAATCAATCAAAGAACTGGCGTATGACACTGATTGTTTTTTTCCTATTTATAGCCAGGCTTACTTGACAGAGACTGCTTATTATCCGTATTTCACTTTGCATATCTCACTTTGTTCAACCCTCATTTGAACAAACTCATCTCAACAACTCACCTGAATTGCCTGATCACAAGCATATCCACATGAGGACTATGCACCAGACTGAATGTAGTTTCAGAACTCTTGGATTGGATTGGATTTATTTCATTTATATGCCGCCCTTTTCCCTGAAGGGGACTCAGGGCGGCTCACAATTCAGTCAGGGAAGGGGTACAGACAGGGGGATAAAAAGACAAGACATAACAATACAAAATTAAAAAAACACACAACAACCATACCATTCGAGGAGGGGGGCAGAAGCTCTTTAGCCCCAGGCCTGTCGGAACAGCCAGGTTTTAAGGGCTTTGCAGAAGGCCTGGAGGGTGGTGAGGGTTTGAATCTCCACGGGGAGTTCGTTCCAGAGGGCCGGAGCAGCCACAGAGAAGGCCCTCCTCCGGGTAGTCGCCAGCCGGCATTGGCCGGCGGATGGAATTCGGAGGAGGCCTAATCTGTGGGATCTAATCGGTCTATTGGAGGTAATTGGCAGCAGGCGGTCTCTCTTTGTTTCCACAATGTTACAGAGCGTGGCTAGTTTACTTCTGGATCAGTTGAAACAGCTGTGACAACTTTATTTATATTTAAATTTTCCAGGCACCCAATTCCAACAAGTCTGGGTGATTTGAACTTACGCAATAAAATAAAATCCAAAAATCTTGGGTAATCCAAAGGGAACAACAACCAATTCTCTCCCCATGCATGGAGATGATAGCAGCAAAAGGGCCCTCAATTACTCTAATGAAATGATGTTTTTAAATCCTCTGTATATGCGTCAGTGCAATGAATACTACAAAACTATTTATTTGTCGAATACTAAAAACAATTCATTTATTAAATGAACACTACTATTTATAATACTACGAAACTATGTATTCAGCCTAACAATTACCTGAATCTCACATTTACACACGACACACACTTGTATGTGTGCATATATGAATGTATATGGGTGGGTTCTACTTTCTCTCCTCAATGCTGAGCTCTTTCCATTAAACTCTTGGGGGGAGCAGTTTTTCTCAATAATTAAAATGGGAATGTCCTTCCACGAAGCCACCATGACCATCATCAACAAGCCAAGCAAAAACTCATGTACTTTGGAAAAAAGGAAGGAAGGAAGGAAGGAAGGAAGGAAGGAAGGAAGGAAGGAAGGAAGGAAGGAAGGACAATACTTGGCAAAGTTGTGAAAAGTAAAAAGGGAAGATAATGAATAAAATGAACGGCTCGGGGAAAACCAAATGAACATCTTTGGAAAATTGTCTTTAGGAGCAGGTCCAAATTTGTCAACTACCAGTCAAACGCAACTCAGTGATATATAATCAACATAGGTAAAGGTAGAGGCTCCCCTTGCATATATGTGCTAGTCATTCCCAACTCTAGGGGGCGGTGCTCATCTCTGTTTCAAAGCCGAGGAGCCAGCACTATCCGAAGATCTCTCTGTAGTTATGTGGCTGGCATGACTAAACACCAAAGGCACACAGAACGCTGTTACCTTCCCACCAAAGGCGGTGCCTATTTTTATAGCAATAGCAATAGCAGTTAGACTTATATACCGCTTCACAGGGCTTTCAGCCCTCTCTAAGCGGTTTACAAAGTCAGCATATCGCCTCCACAGTCTGGGTCCTCATTTTACCCACCTTGGAAGGATGGAAGGCTGAGTCAACCTTGAACCGGTGAGATTTGAACCGCCGAACTGCAGTTAGCAGTCAGCTGAAGTGGCCTGCAGTACTGCACTCTACCCACTGCACCACCTCGGCTCTTTCTTTAACTTTTCTACTTGCATTTTTACATGCTTTCAAACTGCTAGGTTGGCAGAAGCTGGGACAAGTAATTGGAGCTCACTCTGTCATGCAGCGCTAGGGATTCGAACCGCCGAACTGCTGACCTTTCTGATCGACAAGCTCGGTGTCTTAGCCACTGAGCCACCGCATTCCACTATAATTAATTTATCTCTCGTTTAATGCTCAAAAGGGTGTACAATGACTTAATCAGAGAGCCACTGACTATGTGGTTTGAAGTGAAGAGATTTTTTCCCCCAACCTCTTCACTTCTAAAATGAGACCTTCTTCTCACATACCTCGATGAAATGAGTTAAAACCTAAAAGTGGCAGAGGGATTACATCTCATTTTATGATTCCTACTGTGATGTATGTAACAGTGCAGATGGCTTATTTCATTGCCTCTTTGATTTCACAGTAACCCAGGAAAGCATATAAATTCTTAACTTTCAAATGCCAGATGACTTGATAACCGTCACTGGAATGCACAGGTTTGTTTGCCATTTTGTTTTTATTGTGTTTTTATTTTAAAATCCAAAATTGGTAAATTTAACACTTTTTGTTATTATGTGTGATGGGTAGCTATACAAATTTGATTAAATAAATAAATGAACCTTTATGCCTTTCCCCTATTACAATCTATTAATATAAACAGAAGTTGCACCTTATTATTAACAAAGTAGAAATATTTTCTGATTTTCCCCAAAAGTTTATGTGTTATAATATAACATTTGTGAAAGTTTATTCAGAGTTATTCACCATAATTACATCTCCTTTTCAATTCATCTTCAACAATGTTATGGTTTATATCAACATCGCTGATCAGAAGTTTCATGTCATCTTTACAAAGTGATAATCAGATAAGAGCTGAAAGTACTAATTTGTTCAACAAACATGGAGAAGACAATTCCACAATTACACCTTAACTTCTATCTATGAGAAAGATGACTCAAGGATAGCCTTCTCAATTACAACCAGTCACTCCATTAATCTACTTCCTTGTATTGTCCAATGGTGCACAATAGTGGAGACTTTTTTAGTCATGGCACCCAATTTTAGAATACTGGTTTGCTTAATGTCTGCCTTTGGAAATATAATGAACAACTGGAAAGTTTTAAAGAGTATGTAGCTTGAAGATATGCTGATGGTATCAATGTATGTTCTTTTTGGTTTTTTAAAAGAATTTGTTAAACAATATTAGTCCTCCTGAAAGTATAAAGAGCCAAGGTGGCACAGTGGTTAGGGTGCAATACTGCAGGCCACTTCAGCTGACTGTTAACTGCAGTTCAGCGGTTCAAATCTCACCGGCTCAAGGTTGACTCAGCCTTCCATCCTTCCAAGGTGGGTGAAATGAGGACCCAGACTGTGGGGGCGATATGCTGACTCTGTAAACCGCTTAGAGAGGGATGAAAGCCCTATGAAGCGGTATATAAGTCTAGTTGCTATTGCTATTGCTATAAAGACAAAGCTTTGGGTAGAAATAACTTAAAAATAGTAAAACAAAATGATTCAAGGTCTTGATGTCAAACAAAATATTAATGTAATGATAAGGTCATTTTGTGATCTTAAAATATCCGCCATTATTAAGTTAGTAAAAAAATCACTGATATTCAAGTCTACCAATTTTTCCCGTTCTATATTTAAAATATTTTCCCACGCACACAGAAATGTATGTTTATAAACATTATTAATAGTTTGTTACAACTGTAGCAAACTAAAATATATCATTTTAATGGAGTTTCAGAATAATGAATTTCTACCTATGAATAGGATTGATGCACAGTATGTGTGTGTGTGTGTGTGTGTGTGTGTAGTAATTCATCTATTTCAAGTTAAAATAAAAAAAGATAATCAGGTTTTCGTTCGTCTTGTGATAATAGGTGCTTCACTACATAATGCTTTTTTTAAAAAAAACTTCTAAGCAAATCTAACTGACTTCACTGAGGCTCTTTCCAGGTAAGTATGCCATGACTAGCAGCTCCAAGGAAAATATTGCCACCCCTAGCATGCTTAATAGAACTTACATTACTGGTACAGTTGTGAGAATCCAATGTATAGGTAACAAACGAGAAGAACATTGAGAAATGTCATTGAGTTATCACCAGCAGAGTGAAATCTATACCTGCAATATTATTACTAGCAACCACTTTACATATCACTTGTAAAGAGAGGGAGGGAAGGTGGGAGGGAAGGAGGAAGGGAGGAAGGGAGGGAGGGAGGAAGGAAGGGAGGAAGGGAGGGAGGAAGGGAGGAAGGGAGGAAGGGAGGAAGGGAGGAATCTAGAAAGATTGTTGTAATACAGTGCTGGATGCTGATAGATCCAGCCTTGAGATAGATTACTAGATATATAGCCAAGCTTTCTAACAGTGAATCAAACATCTATTCAATCATGTTTACACCTCATACAGTGCTCTGGTTAATAACTGAATTTAAGGCAATGACTTTGTTAAAATTAAAGAAAATGTATTACTGGGCAATTATTTTTAACTTATTTTTAACAATCCAGCAAAGTTAAGCACTATTACCTTCAAATGCTTAGAAAGAGAAAGAATAAGTAAGTAGAGGCTTGAATGTCATTCACTGAACTGGTGGGATTGAAATATATTTAAATTTAGCTAGATTGCACCCAGCTCACTCTTACTTCCTTAAAACTGTAATCAACCACTTTATGATTTTACATACAAATTAGGGAAACGAAGGTAGTACTCTGACGATGATGCTGGTTGCAAATTCCTGCTCAACTCCTTCGCCTGGAATACATTAAGACACACACACACACACACACACACACACACACACACACACACACACACACTTCCAGTAAGCACGATGTTTCCATAAGACTGGCAATTTAGAAAGAACACAGCTGGCCCCCTTTCCAGGCCAAGACTCTCAACTGAGACGGGTATCATGAGCTAAAAGATTGTCGGACATCCTCGCTTGCCTCTCTGTCTGTCTCTCCGGAGCCTTCAAATTATTTCCGCAGCCCCTCACAGTTCCCCCTCCCAGTTTTGCACGTATGGTCTTTTTTTTTTCCCCTGTGGCAAAATTGGGACAGGCTTCTAAGCGCATCTCCTTTCCTTCCCAATGTCCTTCTCTATCTGGGAGAGAAGTAAAAGGCACAGAAAGTTTGAAAGCGTTGGGAAGAAGGCGCTCCCGGCAAGCCATCCTCCTCCTCCTCCTCCTCCGCTGCATTTTTTTAAGGGCAGGGGAAGGAAGAGGAGGGGAGGGAAATTCAGCACCATGGAAAGCAAGATCAATGGGGGAACTCAAGGAGGCTGCCTTCCCATGCACGGACCGGGCAAACCGTCGCTTTTGCTAGCGACAAACCCCGCACATGCGCCCTCTTCTCCTTATCGGATCTGACTGACAGCCCCACTCCGCGGGGTGCACGACCCCCCCTCCCCCCTCCGATGAGGAGCGGCACCGACATTCACGAGTGGGGCGGGGGGGGTGAGAGAAAAGAAGGCAAAAATGCATGCAGGCACAATCCAGCCCCCGGGCGAGGATGCTCCCCTTCCTAACTCCCCTTCTTCTTCTTTTTACCGGTAGCTCGCACTAAAAAACATTCTGGGCTAAGCAAAACCACCGCAGCCGAGGGAAGGGTGAAGGCTCTCCGCAGCTCTGGGGCGAAAAGGCAGAAAGAAGAAGAGGCGAGAGGGAGGGAGGAAGAGGAGAAGGGAGACACACCACGGCCGTGCCAAAATTGCAAGGCGCCGATGCCCCGACCTCAAAGCATCTCTCTGGCACTGCATGGAACTGGGTAAAGGGCAGCCTCCCGTTTTGCCCTGCCGCGGAAAGAATGCGTAGATAAGGAGGAGGGTGGGGGGAAAGGGTCGTTTCATTTCAAAGCCTTACCTTAGCTGGCGTGCCCTAAACTGGTGACAGGGAACTTTAAGGGCTATAAGAGAAGGGGAGGGTGGAAGACAGAAAGAGAGAGAGAGAGAGAGAGAAGAGAGAGAGAGAAAGAGAGGGAGAGAGAGAGGGAGAGAGGGAGGGAGGGAGGGAGAGGGAGAGGGAGAGAGAGAGGGAGAGAGAGAGAGAGAGAGAGAGAGACGGAGGTGTGAGGTGTCGGGGGTGATGAGGAAAGAGAAGGAGACTTGTATCTCCCTATGCGCAGCTGCTCCCAGTCCAGGGAGAGAGCGCGATCGAGAGGCGCACTGGATCTCAAGCACTGGGTTACCTCCAAAGGGAAAAAAAAATGCTCTTAAAGCTGCTGGCTCGCTTTTGGCTTTCTGCGGCTCGGGAAAGCGGCGCTGATTGGCCGCCGCCGCCTGTCTGTTTGATTCTCGCCGAGCCACGCAGCCTTCTCCTCGCCACCCCTCTCTTCCCTTTCCCTTCATCCCGGCTAGGAGACCCTCGCGCGTTCGGCCGTGGGCGTGCAGGCGGCGGGAAGGGCGATCCAGCCCGGCATCCTCGCTTTAGCCTTTCCTCGCAGTCTCTACCGCCGCTGAAATAGAACTGAATCGACTGCTTAGCAGCCAGCCAGCCAGCCAGGAATTTGTTCAGCGAAATGAGAGAGATGGGGGGGACAGAAAAAAAAAATGCTTATGCATACTTTATTTATTCTGCGGGGTGAAGGCATCAAGTGCGGGAGGAATTGGCCAGGAGGAAAGCATACTTTTAGGAAACATGCTCCTGTTTTGGAACAATTTCCAGAGAGACTAGAGAGCAAATATAAGCAAAGGAGGCACCAGGATTAAAGACATATCTTACCTGTATCTTGCAAGGATACAAGCCAGAACATCTACTTCTAAAATAATATATATATTTTTTAAATGAGCTAGAAAGAGTGGAATGCGTTAAAGATAAATGGAGATCATGTTTAAGAACATTTTCATCTACCCATTTGGTCTGAAAAAAACATTGAGGAAAAAGGAGAGAACAATGTGGGTCTTTCCATCTGCAATATGTCAAACCAGCCCCTGTCCTTTCATACGTGTACTAAGGTAGACACTTCCATAGGCCATAAGGCATTTGGACATATTTGGACAACCAAATATGGTTAATAATAACCCCCCCTTAAGAATTCAACCCTTGGGTTGGAATTAAGGCAGGGGATTCACTCCAGAAAGCTTCTTCTGTTCCTTTTCCATCAAGCCATGTCCCCTGATACTTCCAGTTAACAGGACAGGGCATGCTCTCTTCCAGAAGCAATCCTAAGTGGAAACGCTTATTTATGATTTCCGTATAAGACAGAAAGAATCTTTCCTTCGTGATCTTGGAGATTTTTCAGTTTGATAATGATAAAGATGACTTAGGCAATTATATCTAGGACAGTGTTTTTCAACCACTGTGCCTCGTGATTTTTTTTCATGAAAAAAGTGTGCCTTTGCACAAAAAGGTTGAAAAACACTGATCTAGGAGGAGGGGAGAAAAAGCTGATTGAAAGCAGAACAATAATATGAATTTCAAAAGTCTTAGCAAGAGTGAACAGGACCAGTCCCCCCCCCAAAAAAAAAAAAGATTGTGAAGCTTTAAAAAAAAAACAGTTGCAGAAACAAATCTTTGGAATGATAACAAATATTTCTTTGAAATATTCTTTGAAAGGGATTTGTTTGCCCAGGGTGCAAAGGGCATCTTGCACAGCATTGGGCAAGATTCCCTGGAGAGATCACAGCATAAAGCAGTGCCACAACAGGGCAGGCCTTTCACAGTCCTCCGCAGCCTTAAGGCTGAATCCAAAAGTACACCCTCTTTGTTTAGAGTTGCTGCATTTTGTAGGAGAAATTGCAGTTATTTCGCTAGAAGGACAAAACCGGGTGGGGGGAGAATGCCCATAGTTGGTTCTCTCTGGCAGCAGGACTGAAACAAAATCTCAGCCATTTTCTTCTGCAGAACCTTTTTCTGAGCACACTCATGACCACCTATCAACCACCAGAAAATGCCCATCATTGATTGATACATAATTGTTATTTGTGCATTTATTTTTCTCCGGGAAGAATTGTTTACAAGAGGAGGTTTTTTTTAAAGAAAGGTGTATTTAAAACATTTAAAAACAGTAAAGCCCTAATGCTTATAAACAATAAATGCCCCAAATAAACCAACATCTCGGTTTTAAAAAAAAGATGAGCAAAAGAATAGACAAATTAAAAGCAGACTAAGGTCAGTAGCAGAGGTGGGATTCAGCAGGTTCTGACCATTTCTGAAGAACCGGTAGCATAAATTTTCAGTAGTTCGGAGGACCGGCAAATACCACCTCTTACTGGCCCCGCCCCCCATCTATTCTCTGCCTCCCGAGTCCCAGCTGATCAGGAGAAAGTGGGGATTTTGCAGTAACCTTCCCCTGGAGTGGGGAGGGAATGGAAATTTTGAAGTATCCCTCCCCAGCCATGCCTACCAAGCCATGCCATGCCCACCAAGCCACGTCCAGAGAACTGGTAGTTTTTTTGAATCCCACCTTAGGGGTATCTCCATTGGGAGACAGAAAGTAGTGCAACGGAATGTACAGCTAGAGAGAAAGAATGTTGCTAGTAGAAACACACGGATAGCGTTTCAGACACTGCTAGTAAAAACAAGTAGCTTTACTACTGATAATTGCTTCACAAGCAGTGATAGTAGATATTAGTAGAAACACAATTCAAAGAACAAACAATAGCTTACAGTTGCAGTTCACATTCCAGTCATCAAGCATAGGACAGGCAGAGAGAGTGAGCTCTCTTGATTCCTACTTATAGTAAAGTTAATTACACCCGATAAGTACATCCACTCATTTAAAGCAACAATGACCATTTGTTATTGTATATAGATATATATTGCCTACCCAACACTGGGAGTATACTCCCAATACCACCACTGTTAAGTAGACATGTCTTTAATTCTGAAAAAGTACCATATTTAGAATGCTGTCAATTAGGAGGACCTACCTGGTTACCACACTAAAAACTGAAAGCATATGCAGCCCACCCCTCCAGCTGATTTTAATGTATGAATTAATAGTATTGGGAAAATAGTCTTTTCAATACCTGTAGGGCTTTCTAAACCATTGTTATTGCCTTAAATTGGGCAGAGTAGCTCTCAGGAAACTTTTTCATGATGGTGGTTATGAGGTCATGTGTAGCTGTTCCACTGACTAATCAGCCTGCAACATTCTGAACCAGTTGTAATATATGGACATTTTAACACAGAATGCACTGCAGTAATCTAGTCAAGAGATGACTTGGTCCAAATATGGGTGTATTAGTCCTATACTCATATCTGAGTTCATCCTTTCAAATTTGACCCCCAAATTCGACCTCTGTTTTGTTGAGTGAGAAGATAGGAAATCGTTCAGGAATTTTCATTCTTTGGGCACGTCCATGCAATTTTTTTCTTCTTCCCATCATCTCATTTAAAGGAGCCAACTGGTTAGGATTTAACTGTATCATTTCCAAGTATGGGATTTGTGGGGAAGGAGAGATAGAGAAACCAATTTAGGTCTTTAAAACATAAATTAGCAGCAGCGCTTTGGCTGATATTTGGAACTGATTCATCAGCCATGTATTAAGAACTAGGGAAATATGTAGCTATTGCTGGTCCAGATCTGTTTCCCTTAAGAGCATTTTATGTTCTGGTAAAACATCTGCTGAGCCAAGGCTGATTATATATATATTCAATTTTGGATAGCACATTATTCATGTGAGTTTCAGGGCTTAAAGCTTTTCCTTTTTTAAAATGGAGGGGAACTGCCAAAAAATACCTGATGATACCATTACCATACATCACTGGCGTGACTACATAACAGTTACCTGTCCTTAATTTGTAGATTACCCTGTTTGCAATGCATCCTTTGAAAACCTCACAACCCATCTATAACTGAAGTATTTGTGTATGGCTTTTTCCCCTGGAAAGCATCTATTGTTGCTATAACGGAGTGGATTCAGTCTTCTGTTAATCATTTTCTTTCCTTCCATCTTTATCAGCACTGTAGACTTCTTAAGGGGGCTGGGTCTTCACCTGTGTCCAAAACACACAACTCACCTGTGCCTTAGGTGAGACCTGTGGATGGATTTGTTCTACGGGTGAAACTCGAAAAATTAGAATATCGTGCAAAAGTTCGTTTATTTCAGTAATGCAACTTAAAAACTATCTACCACTTCAGGAATTTTACTGTCAATTCTAAGGCTGGCTGCTGTGCTTTCTGTCATGAGTTTGATCTTTATATTTAATCTTCTTTATTTAATCTTTATATTGAATTTGTACACCGTGTTCCTTGACTTCATTATTAGATTTTGCAGATCTCTTATATTTTCAGCTATCGGAGTAGTATCGTCAGCATAGTGCAATTATTGATGTCACTAGGAGTCAGGTGATGTACAGATTTAATAAATAAATGTTTCTTCCCCCATTTTTAAACCACACTCATCTTCTAATCTAGCATCCCTCAACATATATTCAGCATATAGGTCAAATAAACAAGGAGAAAGTATTCAACCTTGTCTCAGTCCTTTGCAAACTTGCAACCAATCTGTCTTGCTATTTTCTGCTTCCTACAGAATAAACTTTGCATACATTTAGTATGATGATTCTGAGAATTTCTGGGATTTCTGCTTTCTGTTGACATGGATAACATCATTAAGGCCTTTCTGCAGCCAATGAAGCACATATTGACTTGTTTTGGGTATTCTTTTGCTTTTTTAATTATTCACCATGCATCATCAATAATGTCATTTGCTCCTTGGTGTTTTCAAAAACTAGCTAGAGCACCTGGCATCTCCCTTTCAATGTAGCGCTCTAATCTCCATTGGATGATCCTCAGCATTATTTTGCTAGCATGTGAAATTACGAATAGGATACGGTAGTTTGCATGTTATACTTTGTCTTTTCTTTGATGTTCATATATAGGCTGATCATTTCCAGTCTGTTGACTACTGTGTCATTCTTGACATAGTTTGATTAGAAACTTTACTGCTTCCTCTTCCATTACCTGCCATATTTCTATAGATATTCTATCATTTCCTATAGCTGTCAAACTTGGTAATGCCCAGAATGCTGATGAGACTCCAACATCTACTACTAGAGATTCCTAAGAAATGTCTTTTAAGATATCTTGAACGTTGATATCTCTACAACTCAGAATTTCGGTATCTTCCTTCCATCTTGTTTGATCTTTCTTGAATCTGTTAATATCTGTTTATCAGTGTCCTTTAATGTACTGTTTCAAGGTTGGAACTTCCTTTCGAGTTTATAAATCTTTTGAAAGGCTTTCCTTATTTTTCCATCTCTGTTTCCATTGTCAGCGTCTTTACAATTGTTGTATAATATTATTTTTGTCTCTTCTATCAGCTCTCTGAAATTCTCTGTTAACTTCTTACTTTACATCTTTGGCTTTGACTTTTGTGTCTGGCAATTTTTTATCTTCTGTTGTGACATCTTCTATTTCTTGATCTTTGGCAAACTTTTTTCCACGTTGATCTTTAACAATTTCTTTGATTTCATTCCTTAGTTTCTCTGATTCCTTATAAATGAGATTCCTTATAAATGAGATTCACTTCCAATAGATAGAAGACAGCATAGACATTCCAATATACTGAGCAGTAAGCAATATATGAATGAAGCGATTTATTAATATGTGAATAAAAATATGAATTGGAATAAGTAAAATAGGCTGTCACATCGTTCTTTCTGATTATGAAAGCAACCCTATTCCTTCTTTGTTTTTATTGTATTCTAAATAGACTGGCAAATCTGACTGACAATGTTCAAGTCTATTTCAATTTGCAGATGCCTAAAATGTGAATGCGTGGTCAATTTATTTCACTTTTCAGTGGTGGGTTTCAAAAAATTTTGGAACCTCTTCTGTAGGTGTGGCCTGCTTCTCCGGGTCCACTGGTGGAACCTCTTCTAACCGGTTCAGTAGATTTGACGAACCGGTTCTACCGAACTGGTGCGAACTGGTAGGAACCCACCAGGGGTGGGTTTCAGGCGGTTCGCGGCGGTCCTCGCGAACTGGTTGGTCGGCAAACCCGGAAGTAAGTAACTTCCGGGAACGCCGAAGGGTCCACTCGCCCGCCCGCATTTCTTAACCGGTTTTGACGAGTTCTGCGCTTCCACGCATGCGCAGGACGCATACAGCGCCTGCGCGATCCTCCAGGAGCAGCTGGAGCATCGCACAGGCGCTAGTACACATGCGTGCACTGTGCGCGTGCACGAGGACACCGCCGGCCCCGTTCCAACCGAACCGGTTGGAACGGGGCGAGAAACCCACCCCTGGAACCCACCTATGGTCCCGATGTTCCCCACCCCAATTTATTATTTTATTTTTTTCAAATTTGTAGGCCACCCAGTTCAAAATGAGTCTGGACGTAATTCTATCTACAGTTTTGGATTTCTCCCCTCCATGGTAACATCAGCAACTAGTTTCCCCAAAGGCTTTAATCTAGGTGCAACACAAACAATATTAGACCTCCAGAAGATGCTCAGCATTTTACGAGTAGTATGTTGAGTGCCATTTGATCTGATGGGACTATCATCTGGCATTATATTGCCAATCACTTTACCTTATCTATCCATGTGGTTTTCTTAATAATATATAGCAGTGGTTTACCACTGCTTTCTCACAAGTGCAGTATGAATAATGCCTTTGCTGTTGTTGCTTAAGCAATCATTAGCTTTTTTTCTGTGTTGCTACTTCATGATATAGGTGCTTACTGGCTTTTACTGGGCAGCTGAGATGAGCTTCTCACCTTGGGTGACTCAACTGGAGTTCCATACTCTTGTACACTCCTGACACTTTTTTTTTTTTTTTGCTCATCCCTTCTGGAGGCTTCCCTGAAGTCTCCGGAGGGCAAAAAAACTACCCAACAACTTAGCAGGATATGGGGAAGAGAGGGAATTTGGTAGAGAAAATAATTTTGGATGAAAATAAGTGATGGGAAAAGTACTTTTGTAAGTACTCCTGAAATTAGAATTAGGAATATGTTTACGGAAGGAAGTAAAGGTCAAAACAACAGAGTGGAGGAAGAAAGCACGTGAGTAGAAAAACAAGGCTGTTTGAAGCCTTGTTTGCAAAAGGTTTCCTTTTTTTTTGAAATATACTTTGTTATTTTCCTTTTTCATAACATACAATCACATGTATACTATTACATAGCCAATATCCTATTGTATTAAGTAGTAATTACATCAGTTCCTCTTGTCATCAATGCCCAGAAAGATAAAAACCCATTATTAGCTCTTCTGCTCTCCATACACCTCTTTCTTCTACCTCTCTCCTACCTCCTTTCTTCCCTCCATCATCCTTTCCTACTCTACTTCCCCTCCCTTTCTCCTTCTCCTCTCTCTACATTCCACTCCTCCTTATCCTCCTCATCTTCCCCCCTTACCCTCTCTCCTATCCCTCTCTTCCTATCTTTCTTCTCTCCTCTGCTTCCCACTCTTCCTCTCATTCACTTGGTGTATTTCAGCTTCTGAGCAAACTCCATTCTATGTTGATGGTATTTATGCTTCCATATCAATATACTTAACATATCTTAGTTTTAAAGAAAAAATAAGAGAAGACAGTATACATGCGCAATCATATTACATTAAAATCTAACACCCCTCGTCAAGCCTAATATACATCCCTCCCTCCCACCCTCCCCCCAACCCTCCCCCCCCAGCCTTCCCTCCTTTTGAAGAAGGTAAAGATTACCTTGATGATTTTCAGCTGGGAAAATCAGGGTCAGCTTGGAAACCTCAAAAGTGACTGGTAGTTGCAGATAAGTGGTGTCAGAAAAGGAATGAAATTAGCCAGCTCTGAGAATTACCATGTTGTGCCATAGAAGAATATGAGTTACAGCTGAAGCTATGCCAGTACCCAAGAGAAGTCCTTCTGGTAGTTGTGGATGCATTAGCCAAGTGTATTAGAATTGGCAATTGTTAGAAGGGCAGGAATTTGCAGGAAACCCACTACAAAAACAGGCTATAGACCAACAACTGCAGGTTGGAAACAAGACATTGAAGAATAATGAGAACTTTGTTTCCCAAGCTGAGATGCGAAGAAATGGAATTGGTAATTGAAGAGAAGAGATGGATGGCATGAATTGGTCTGGCCTTCAAAACTTAGCCGAGATGGCTAAAATATCGGCATATGTTAAAGATCACTCAAATGAGAGATATAAACGAGACTGGAAAAAATGGATTGACTATATACAAAATAAATACGGGACCAAGAAATTCCAGTTAGCCTATGCTTAAGATCAGAAATGATTTAAATTGTTTAAAGTTAGTTCAGCAAGAAGAAGCTAAGGTCAATGTAGAGATGTCATTAATTTCTTTATTTCTTTTTTTTCTCAATAGATTTTAGACTGTGTTTGTTAAAAATCCATACCGTGTACGGGTTCTGGGAAGTCGGGGGGGAAGGATGTGGGGGGGTTGGGGGGAGGGTGGAGGGAGGGAGGGGTATGCATTAGGCTAGACAAGAATTTGGTGGTAAACTAGAATTATTTTGACATACAAAAAATTGTACTTCGATGTCTTACTGATTGACGAATGATGAAATGTTTGTCTTAAAAGAAATAAAACTTTTGAACATAAAAAAATATATAGCGTGATGGACTGGATTGGTGGAATTAGTGAAGAAGCTCATGTTATGAACAACTTCCCAGGTCAGAGGAGGATGATAATAGATTGAGTTTTGTGCAGGAGTGAGAGGTCAGGTGTGACAGCCACGTATCAGATTTTAGTGAGGACAATTTCTATGATGCTGAGAGGAACTGGAAAGAATTGTTAGTTGATGAAGAGATGTGTGTATGGTTATAATTGTGGATGTGGAGCAGTGGTGGGTTTCAAAAATTGTTCAAACCTACTCTGTGGGTGTGGCCTCCTTTGTGGGAGTGGCTTGCCACCCATGGGACCGGATGGGAGTGGCTTGCCGCCCATGTGACCGGATATGAAGATGCCGACGACACTTGTCAGAACCACCTTAAATTACCTCACACACAGCACTGGCATGCATGAGAATATGATGTCAACTTGTTTTTTCAAAGGCATCTTTGGTTTGCGTTAAAACAACTTCAACACACGCAATGTTCTGATTGCACCACAAACGCAGTCGTCCTCCTTACCTTTCACAGAGGCACTGAGTTTTATAAATAGGAGTATGATAGTGTAGAATAATCATCTCCAAGGACCAGTGGTGGGTTTCAAAGAATTTCGGAATCTCTTCTGTAGGTGTGTCCTGCTTTCCGGGTCCACTGGTGGAACCTCTTCTAACCGGTTCGGTAGATTTGACAAACCGATTCTACCGAATAGGTGCAAACTGGTAGGAACCCACCTCTGGTGTGGAGTGACCTTATTAGGAATGACAATCGAGAAAGAGGTGCTTGTGGTTGGAAGGGCTGCTGGTGAGAGAGGCAGCGTGAATTAATTGTCCCCATGAGTTACCTTTTGGGGGAAAAGATGAGGAATATAGAAAGAATAGAAAGGAAACCCCAGAATGGTGATAGGTAAAGAAGGATGTCTGAGGAAAAAAAAAAGGAATGAATATATTCAAATTCAAATCGAAGCCTACACAGTGGCTGTAAGAGGGACTGCTCTGCTCTTACAGGTCTGTAGGTAGTAGCCTAATGGTATTGTTTAAAGTATTGTTTACTTTAACTCTGCTAAGGGAAGTTGGACTGGAAAATCAGCTGCATAGCTATTGTACTGAATTTGCCCAATCCCTGGAGAGAAAAAAGCAAACAAACACTTACTTGAATTTGGAGTAGGAAGTTTATGGTTGAGATGACAGCTGAAATTTGTGAATTTGTGAATCCTAAGAAAGGAGATAGGATATTTCTTCAAGTTTTGAAACTTTCAGCTGGTTCAGCATATAGTGGTTTTGTTAGCGATGGGCATACCTTTTATTATAATATATAATGCAAGCATTATCAGAGTGGGACTGTGTCAATTAGCTTCTGGGTACAATTCAAGCTCCTGGTTGTCACCTTTCAATCCTAGAGGACCCAGGTTTGACATCTGCAAGATCATCTGCTCTGCATTGAATTTATCTGATTGGATCAAGAAGAAAAGGCTTGCAGCGTGTCCAAGGACACAGTCACAATCATCACTGAGTCATTTACCAAGTGCCTGAATTTTGGGGATAAGTGTGAAAAACGGTCAAAAGTCACTTTTTTTCAGTGCCATTGTAACTTTGAACGATGGCTAAATGAACTATTGTAAGTTGAGGACTGCCTCTATATGAATGTAAAAAAAGAAATTTTCCATTTAAACAATAACAATAGCAGTAGCAGTTAGACTTATATACCGCTTCATAGGGCTTTCAGTCCTCTCTAAGCGGTTTACAGAGTCAGCATATTGCCCCCAACAACAATCCAGGTCCTCATTTTACCCACCTCGGAAGGATGGAAGGCTGAGTCAACCCTGAGCCGGTGAGATTTGAACAGCCGAACTGCAGAACTGCAGTCAGCTGAAGTAGCCTGCAGTGCTGCATTTAACCACTGTGCCACCTCGGCTGTAGGCAATAAATAAGCTTACCAACAAAATACCAACAAAACTCTTTTAACAGCATTCTTGAAGTGATGTGTTGGGGAAGAGTTGTCAGAATATTCTGTGGATATCCACGAAAACAAATAGATCATCAAACAAATCAAACCAGAGTTCTCACTCAAAGTATGAATATTTAGGTTCAACTTATCCTACTTCAGGCACATTACGTGAGGAGCCAGCTTTCTGGAAAAGACTCTAATGCTGAGAAAGGCACAACAAATCAGAAGAAGATAACCAGCAGCAAGTTTGCAGGGCTGGAAGAACTGAAAAACTGGTTAGAGATCGTTCATCACAATCAGTGCCGGATTTTCCTATAGGCTAAGTAGGCTTCAGCCTAGGGCCTCAAGATCAAGACGGGTCTACATTCAAATTGTTAGCAAAATTAAAATTACACTATTCTAAAAACAGTGAACACTAAAATACTGAACCGAAAATAAGGAGAAATTCTACACATATGACTAATAAAAAAACATAAAAATGTATTGGTTAAGATCGTTCCAGCCCCGTGGCAGTTGGGGAGCCCGCCCACGTTCCCGGCACCGGCGGTCGGGCGAGAGGCGCAGCCGCTCCCAGTAGCCGCCCCGTCGACGCGGAGCCCACCAGCAGCCAGGCAGGTGAGGGCGAGGGGGCCGAGCCGGGCAGCTGAGGGCAGCAGGGGAGGCGGCTGGCCTCGCTGCCTTTGCCGCAGAGCAGAGCCGCCCTCCGTCGGGAGGCCAGCTATATATATTGATATATATTGATATAGATCACAGTAATGATGTATTTTATTGTCTCTCATGTAATTTACAAACTTAAAAATGGGAGGTGAAAGGGTCTCATAAGTGGAATAGCCTAGGGCCTCTTTTCATCTAAATCTGGCCCGGATCACAAACCATCTAAATGGCAAGTAGGAATCAAAAATGACTTGATGGCACCAATTATTCCAGTTTATTTTATCAAATCAGTAACAGTGAAAGCAAAAGGAAATACACAAGAAAGACCCAAGCAATCAGAGGCAGGCCTGGGACTATGCTTTTCAAGAAATCCTAACAGGGAAAGTGTTAAGTATAAATGCTACCTCACCTCCCACCCAACAATTTAATTCCCAAAGCTGACTCAGTTCAAAAAAGAGAATGATGCTGATACTGAAATAAAACCTTTGGCATGAGCTTTACCCATATGTTCATTTTAGCAGTCTCTTAAGGGCACAATAAAAATCATAGCCTGAATTTACTGCCAAGGACAGTCCTTATGTAACTATGGATAAATACGCATGTAGATCTTTGTTCTGATCAGCCTTATCTATATGAGGATCGGGAAGTGGAACATGATCACGTCAGACTTTTAAAAGGTGCTGTTCAAAAGATGCACGATTATGTTAATATCGATATCACACGGGTTGTTTTCTTCCCCTTTGGGTCCTTCTAAAATCCTTACTTTTAATCTACAGGACTATCCTCTGTGAGTATTTCTACTGTACGGCGTTCAATGGACGTGTATAATTGATGTGGTGTCTTCAATTTTTTTCAGTTCAACTTCTCTCAAAGTATATCCCCATGTTATCTTTTTTTAAAGTGTACTTTTTCTATATTATACATCTAGACACGATTGGAGATTTACCTAGATTTAGGTAAAATTACCTAAATCTAGAATGTGCACCTTGCTGTGTTGTGCAGCAGGAGAGGTATAGTTTGCCGATCCAAATCCAGTGTCAGTTGTAAACAAGTGCCAGGCGCAGCTTACCCAGATATCCTTGGCATCCCATCAGAAGTGTAATTAACGTATAAGTGGCAATCCTAGCACATATACTCTTGGCAGCCCACTACCCTTTCTCCTAGCCAGGAAGCTGCTGGATTCAAACAGAAGGCACAAGCTTTGCTGGAGAGGCCCTGTGGGAGAGGGGGCGCTGGGCCTGGCAGAAAACCTGGCCGTGTTGAAAACTATCCATCAGGTAAAGAGGCAATGGGAGAGATTTGGCCATGTTAAAGAGCCAAAGTCATATCATGTTCAGATTTAGTCAAAGCACAAAGATACAATCTGATGCCGACACAACATTTTTTAGGATAGACATTTAAAAATATCTGCAAGGAAGGGAGGAGGGAGGCCGACGTGTTTGATCACACAAAGGGATTGGGTTGGGATTTGAGAGAGTTCAGCTCTGAGAGAGAGAGAGGGGGGGGGGGAGGGAGAGGGAGGGAGGGAGGGAGGGAAACAAACTGCTTTCATTTGCAGCATCATTTGAATTTGGACTTTGGGTTCCATAGTGGTTACATCTGGGAATCAAGGATTCCCTGGCTGTAACGCAGTTAATGGTTCTTATGCAAAAGTGAGAGCCAAGGTGGCGCAGTGGTTAAATGCAGCACTGCAGGCTACTTCAGCTGACTGCAGTTCTGCAGTTCGGTTGTTCAAATCTCACCGGCTCAAGGTTGACTCAGCCTTCCATCCTTCCGAGATGGGTAAAATGAGGACCCAGACTGTGGAGGCAATATGCTGACTCTGTAAACCGCTTAGAGAGGGCTGAAAGCCCTATGAAGCGGTATATAAGTCTAACTGCTATTGCTATAAAAGTTGCTTGCGTTGGCCATTACATCTATCTTTGCATCTATGTTCCCAACAAAACATATCCACTACCCCCCACCTTTCCAGGGGTATACTAATAATTTTCTCATAAGCTTTCCATTCTGCTTTTCATGCCACTCACTGAAACCTGTTAGTAGACAGCAACACAAGGATCATAACAGGAAAAGAAAATGTGGTTCATCACATTCTACCATAATTCTCAGATCAAAACAGGAAGACACTTGTATAATTATAACGCCTCCATTCCCAAAAATGAAGATTTTTATGTGAACAACATCCTTTGTTACTGAACCCTTTAGTTATTTATGTATTTATTGATCAATTTATATACTAACCTGTTCTGACCCCTCCTCCATCCAGTAATGAAAGCCGAGACAAGCGTAAAATGTCCTTTAATAACAAGACCAAACTCTCGGTGGCTGAAAGCCAAATAAACAAACAGATAAGGACCTTGGCAGCAAGTCCGACAAACCTTGGCAGCAATTCAGACTAACTCTGGCAGCAATCCAGCTGCCAAGTTCGATTCTCTTTAGTCCAAGCGTTGACTTCTGCACGTGGCACAAGCAGTCTCTTTTACAGTCTGGAGAGGAGCCTAATGACCATCTGCTGAGCGTAATTACCTCCTGTAATTATGTAATTGCTCCTGACGCCTAGTAGCCCTTCGACGGCGTGCATCCCGGAACAGCTGACTGTTGGTTTCTGGATCACTCTCTCTTGTCTCCTCCCCACTGATCCAAGACTCAGGCGCCACCTGGTGGCCAACCAGTATCTCTGCGCCCTGCTCAGAGTCAGAACCCTGTCCAGGGTCCTCCACATCTTCCAGGGCCGACTCATAGGGCCCCTCGCTGTCGGAGTCTGGTGGCATCTCCAACGGCTCCTGCTGGGCCACAACACTTACCGGCTCAATATTATTACTTTTCCTTCTTAGAAATAGAACTATAGACTTTTTTCAATTGCACCATGGAAGAGAGTAGATCCAGGGAGGAAGAAAAGCTGACAGATAACATTCCAGCAAGTCACAGAACAATCCTTTAAATCTATACTCTAAATCAGTTCAAAAATAATATCATATCATCGGAGTTAGACACCGTTATTCAACTGTTAAGGAGCCTATAGCATATGAAATGGCAGTCTTCCCATTCCTAACTCTAACATCCTGACAAATCAATAAATGTCAAGTATCTAGGCCAACTTTCCCCAGATCTAGTCTATGCCACATGTTTGGCTCTTTCGCTATATAATCTGTGATGTTGGTATTTGAGTTTTAATGCAGGCAGATGGCAGAAGGTTATAGAAAGATGTTCTGAACGCATCCATTTAAACCACATGCATTATTGAATATGCATTTTAAAGTGAAAGTGATATTTGTATAAGTAAATAGAAATAAAAGCATAAAAACATGTGCACTTAGGGGGAAAAAACACAAGCATTTAGTTCCATGAAATAGTACTTGGTGAAATATCCAGCATGTTTGGGGAATACTACTTTTAGGGTTAGCATTTTTTATATTCATCTCTGAATTAGAAGTGCAAGTATTTGCATTTATTCCAAATGAATAATTGCCAATGGGCAAAAATGAATCTATTTAAAGATTGCAGAGAATAAGGTCTAAGGTTTAAAATGGTACTTGACAAATTTGGCTGTTGCATTGCAATTTACCAATCGACTTTAATGCCAGCGTTTCATTGGTACAACCTTCACAGTAAGCATTTTCACTATCAATACAGTATTGGGAGAATATGTACAGTAGCTGCATTATTTGAAGGTATGAATGGACATATATGAAATAACAGAGTCTGCAGAGCTGTAAATTAGCATTTGTTTCTATATAGCAGTGAAGATAGATAACAATGGAGCCACTATACAATCTTTCTTTATGACCATCCTTTAGTGAGGACCAGCAAGGACCACTAAAATAAGTTCTGAATTTAGGCCCTTCAAACTTGTAAGATTCTCTTAGGGAAGGGAAGCCTCCATAGGGCGAAAAACGGCTGAAAATCAGCTTGCCAGCGTGTGCATGTACACTGGAGCTAACAGGGCAATGCCTCACGTGCCCTCAGAAATGGCTCTGCACATCTGTGGCATGTGTGCCATATATTCGCCATCACAGCTATATAACAACTCCACTCTGTGAACTGCACTAGCTCCCATTAGATTTCTTGATGCAAGTTAAAGTATTGTCAAAATGTCCCCCATTTGTTGTTCTAGTAGGAATAATTTCTAACTGTATCTACAGTGTCTTGCTTATTCGATAGCAAATGCCCTTCCTTCAGGATCAAAATTCACTCTTTTGAAATCTTGAATTTATGAAATGTATGTATGCCTGGTTCTTCTTTATTCCTCCTTCTCCTTCTCTTCATTCTATGAACTCTAGGAAGACGTGATGATTTCTATTCAATGTTTCATTTATCTTCACCTTTTGCAGCTGATTCATTTATATTTTAGGGATTACACCCAAGACAGACTTCCTTGCTGCTTCCTCCACCTTCTCACTAATGAAGTTGTCAGCAAGGCAGGTCAGGAATTGCTTAGACTTTTGACTCTTGGTAGAGTTTGAATTCCAGCAGATGTCAAAGTATTTGAAGTTTCCCATTATTGATCCGACACAGAAATGCTACATCCATATTTTCTGCTTGTCCACAATATCTATGCTAAATTCCAACAACAATATTATGCTTGTTTTTCTCTCCTTAGATACTTTCCCAATGCTTTCAACATGATCCAATTCAAATTTCTGGGTAGGCATATTTATTATATACTTTGGAACTCCCTCTCTCTTCTTTTTGAGTCTCTGCCTTTTGAGCGGGCTGTAACTTTCCAGAGTTTTACTGCAA
Source organism: Thamnophis elegans (assembly GCF_009769535.1). Classification (NCBI taxonomy): domain Eukaryota; kingdom Metazoa; phylum Chordata; class Lepidosauria; order Squamata; family Natricidae; genus Thamnophis; species Thamnophis elegans. The sequence continues at coordinate 83,321,854 of NC_045546.1, forward strand.
TCATCTGTGTCATTTTACCAAGTTTCAGTGATGATGCTGAATGCCTTTTAAACATTGCCCAGTATGGCTATTATGTATTTTATAGTCAGCCAACTGTAGCATATAGAATGGCAGGCTATGCTTTAATGCCTACACTTCAGTGGTGAGATTCGCACCTATTCAGGAGAACTGGCTGGTAATTTTCTAAGTAGTTCAGAGAACCGGTTGTTGGAAGAAATCTCATTTTGTTTTTTTCCACTTTACAGGGCTAATCCTGTAAGGAAGGCAGGAAGGAAACATTCTGGTGTTGTTTCTAGCCTCATCTTCATTGCCCTGCTTACAGAAACTGCCTCTCCGGTTAACCCTGATTACATTGTAACAGCTAAGGTGAAGCGTCCATCGACCTGAGTGACCTTGAGTTGGCCAAGCCCACCCAGTCACATGACCACCGAGCCCCACCTACCCAGATAGTCATTAGGGCAGAGAACCGGTTGTTAAATTATTTGAATCCCATCACTGCTACACTTGAACCATTTTCTTTGGTTAAATGCTAGACAGTGAGAGATCTGGCATTCCTCAAATTGCAAAGAACCAAAATGCCGTCTGAAAAATGTCTGTTATCTTCCATTTTCAGCATGTGGCATCAGTGGAAAATAGTAGATGAAACCCATTAATTTCCTTTTTCTACATATATAATTTATTTGTTTAACTTTAGCACATTCCCTATCCTATTGTCTCTCAACAATCCTTACCACTTTAGCGCATTTCACAATCTGTAGCAAGGAGAATAGCAAAAAGTTACTGACATGCTTCTGATGCATTTTGCCCTCCTATCAATAAGCAAAGTGAGGCTGTAGTAGAAAAGCAAATATTGAAGTGCTAAGATTTTCCCCGTAGATTTCATCTAGAACAAGTTAAAATATATGGGAATTGTTGGATATTGGTAAGAAACTCAACATGATTTCTTATTTCTACCATTGTGAATAAAATATTGGGGTTTTTAAATGAAACACATAGACATATACTGTAGGTATTTGATATCAGATTGAATTTGACAATTCAATTGTCAAAGAGCCGAGGTGGCGCAGTGGTTAGGGTGCAGTACTGCAGGCCACTTCAGCTGACTGCTAACTGCAGTTCGGCGGTTCAAATCTCACCGGCTCAGGGTTGACTCAGTCTTCCATCCTTCCGAGGTGGGTGAAATGAGGACCCGGATTGTTGTTGGGGGCGATATGCTGACTCTGTAAACTGCTTAGAGAGGGCTGAAAGCCCTATGAAGCGGTATATAAGTCTAACTGCTAATTTATGAAGATCTTTGTGAGTAGAAATTGGAGTTGAAACAGAAAGAACTGATATCATTGTGATTGGTTAGCTCAGATCCAATAAAGAACCATACTCTGCATACTCAGATTTGATATAGTTTTAGAAAAAGTGGCCTTATTTGCTAGTATAGTACTTGCACAATAGTACAGTATTTGCAGAGTTGCACTTGCAAAAATTAAAAAAGAAGCTTAAATCCTATAACTACAAAGAACATTAAATTTTCACTGTAGTCTAGCCTTTATTCTTGTGCCTGGAGAGAAAGAGATTAAATCTTAATAAACAGTAACCACCAGTTTCATAATTATTGTGACCACACAGAGAGAATGTATCCCTTCAAACATTAACATTTCCTTTCTAACAATAATTGAAAAAGAGAGCTGAACATAGGCTGAAGAGGTTTTAAAAAGCCCTGTTCCACATAAGCCTTTTCCTTTTTGGGGGGCCTTAGAATACAACAGTCTTAGATTTTTTTCTTTTGGGAGATACCTAGTTTCAAAAGGTGGAACAAATAAAATCTAAACACAAAAAGCTGAATCTTTTCCTCTTGAGGAAAAGGCCTTTGAATCCTGAACATTGAAAGGAGGACTCGCTGGAGAAGAGCCTAAAAGATTGAGGGCAAAAGAAGAATGGGACCGCAGAAAGTGAGGTGGCTGGATGGAGTCATCGAAGCAGTAAGCAGTAAGCGTGAACTTAAATGCCTAGAAGACAAGAAGGTCCCCAGGAAAGTTGTCCATGGGGTCACGATGAGTTGGACACGACTTTGGAACTAACAACAACAATCCTGAACTCTTTTTATGCATATAATATTCTCATGGTCATTCTCATCCTTACAAAATAGTGTTTTTTTTTTTTTTAAAAAAAATAAGATTCCTGAAGATCAAACGCATATTGTCATCCCTCCAGGCACAGTGAGAAAGTAAATCCTCTGACCTGAAAACTAAAAAAGTACATGGCAGATTGAAGTAGGATACTAGGTTAGGTTTTTTTTGACTGGAGTATTCCAAGTGATTCCTTTTCTTTAACGGAAAAAGATCAATACCAATCAGCAGGAAATTGCATTGTTCCATAGTGGCTGTATACAGCAGCCCATTATATGCAAACACACAGAGAAGTGTGTGTGTGTGTGTGTACTGGGGGTGGGGGTGAGGGTTCACTTTGAAAAGAAAAGGAAGAAGCTTTACCTAGATGAGCTAAGGTTGCGTCAGGCCCAAGTCCATAACTGACACAAAGAAGTCCATTTGAGTTTAATCTTTTATTTCCTTATATCTAATGGACAGAATATTGCCAAAGCTGTAACATTCTACCTTGATGTGGTCTGACAGATTCCAGGATACTACTATCCCAAATCTGTCCCCCCCCCCCCCACCACCACATCCAGTTCAGAATTGTGCACTATTTTAATCTGGACCACTCTCTGGGAAAGCTGTGTTGCCAAAACTCTCGCCAACTGATTCTCCAGGGACAACACAGGTTGAATTGTAGGCTGCCAAGTGACAAGTCTATCACCCTAAGTATGAATCAATGAACAAATAAATATGTGTTTATAAGCACAGAATGAAGCATGATGAATATTCCAAATATTCTCCAAGCAGAAGGGTGAGAGCCAGCATTTCAACCTGTGTAAATATAGCGAGTGTTGGAAGCCATTTTCATGAACCTGGCTGACACAATCCCACTCCCAACTGGGCTCTTCCTTACAGTTATCTTAATTCCTTAAACCAATCTGATCAAATGAGGCTGGTTTACTATATCTGGACTACAGCATTCCAGATGATGTTTGGATGGCAGGGAAAGATTTGGGTTATCTACATCTCTTTGCTGCAAAAACTGAGCTTGGTTATCCAAAATAATACAAAACTAGCATAAAATTCTTGCTTAGATTCAGATTCTGAATGAAAATAGCAACACTGCATTTTAGGTGTCTGCCCTATTCGGTTCCACCACAAAATCGCGGAGGACAAAATCGTGCTCGACGAAAGCGCGCATTTGACGTCATCACAGCGCGACGAAAACATCGCGCTGTGATCGAAAAATGTAAAAATAAAGCGAAAACCTTACCCTAACCCCCCCAAACCTAACCCTAAACCTAACCCTTAACCTAACCCTAAATCTAACCCTAAACCTAACCGTTAACGTAACGCTAAACCTAACGCTAACCCTTAACCTAACGCTAAACGTAACCCTAACGCTCTAAACCTAACCCTAACCCTAAACCTAACCCTTACCTTTATGTGAATCGGCTTGCTTTAATTTTAATTTTATTTCAATTTTAAATTTTTTTCGTCGCGCTGTGATGACGTCACATGCGCGCTTTCGTCGAGCGCGATTTTGTCCTCCGCGCTTTTGACGGGTCACGGCCCTATTCATGGGCATATGTAACTTGGGTTTGTTGGAGGAAGTTTTAAAACTTGTACAAAATGTTGGCATAGGTTTTTTTTTGGGGGGGAAACAATGCTTGTAATCTATCCCTAACCACAGCCGTTTAGAATATTAAAGAAATTGATCACTGCTACTTACAATTGCATCAGTGGTGGGTTTCAATTTTTTTTAGAAGCTCTTCTGTAGGTGTGGCCTGCTTTGTGGGAGTGGCTTGCTGGCCATGTGACTGGGTGGGAGTGGCTTGCTGGCCATGTGACTGGGTGGGAGTGGCTTGCCAGCCATGTGACTGGGTGGGCATGGCCAACTTGTAAAATGTGGTGAAACTCTGGCATTGAAGTGTGCAAGTCTTAAAGCTGTCAGGTTACAAGACCCTTGCACCCCTAACCTTTTAGAAAAAAAAAATCCCAGGGGTGTTCAAACTTGACAGCTTTAAGACTTGTGGACTTCAACTCCCAGAATTCCTCCTCTTGCTCTTCATCTTGATGATGTGCGGACGGGCGGGGGGAGGGAGCTGGAACTGGTTCTAAACAGCACTGCAGATTTGTGGAACCTCTTCTATAGAAGAGGTTAGAACTGGCAGGAACCCATCCCTGAATTGCATGCTAGAAATGAATTTTGAGCAACTAGAATGAATACAGGACTTCGCTTCAGCTAGCATCCTAGCAACAGTATTCAACTAGCTGACTTTAAAAAAAAATGTTATGTGGAATAATTTATTATAGTATTCCAGTTGAGAGTTCTGAATACATACAGAACTCTAGTTAGATATGCCTTTACAATCAACAGCAGCTAAAACTTTGTTGACCACAGAATATCTGGACACAAGATTTCTGAGTTAAAGACAGTATAAACATCCTATTTTCATGCAAGTAAAATTTCTGGAAAATAACAACTTAGTCTTGTCTGAATTTAATTTAAGCTTGTTGATCTTCATCATGCTCCTTGAACACTGATGTAGGAGCACCATAGATTCTCCAGGATATGATAAAATGGCCCAAAGAGAGAAAAAATACCAACACATCCTAATCCTGTACGTTTATACAAATGCCAGAGCGTTTAGGGAACAAATCAAACCTGATGGAGCTGTTACACTTGAGAGTAGCAGAGTAGCATGTCTTCCTCTGAAACCTCTCCGCAATATAGGATAATAATAATTGAGAAACTGATCTCTCTTAAAATTTAATAGCAAAAAATTCACAAGGAGATGAATTAAAGAAGAAAGAAGTAGAGGTCTAGTAAGAAAAAAGAATTATATGTACTCCCTGTGCTTCTTTTAATGAAGTTCATCAGTTTGAATAACTAACACTGCTTCAACCCCCAAAACAGATTGCTGGCTGGATTGAAATGAACAAAATAAAAGTTTTTAAAAAAATAAAAAGTACTTAGATTTTTCTCATCATGCACTAAAGCTCTCCCCACATAACCCCCCCTCCCCAAATAGTGGTTTGTTATTGGCCTTTAATTATTTCACATAGCAAGAACAAGAATTAATTTTTAGGAGAACACACCCTTCTGCCATTTTAATGGCAGATTGAGCTGAATTCTTATATAAATGTTTACAATCGTTACCATGCAGTCAATCCATTGCTGGAATGGTTTCATAATCCTGGGTGAATAAAGATGAAATGTTTGACAAGCTAATTGATCGAAAATCAGACCTATATTCTCAATTCAATCCACACATTTTGTTCTTCTTGTGCTGATCTAAAATACTAATTGTAGGTAATCTTGTAGACAATTTATATTATCTTACATATAACTGACTTGTTAAAAATGTCAGAAATAACAAATATTATTTTTATCACATTGTTTCCTTCTCTCTCTTCCTCTTTTAATAATATTGTAAAGAAAACTTTTGGGGCAAAGAAAAGTAGTAGCTAATTGGATTTTCAGGACAAATTAGACATTTCAAAGGAACAATCACCTTCTTTAGAAACAGATGTTACCTTTGGAAGCATACCAGAGGAAAAATTGAGTGCAAGACATTCAAGTAATTAAATATGCAGTTCCGTCTAAGTAATCAAATAAGTTTTTTTCCCCTGTTTAGTAGCACACTTTTGTTCTAGAAAAACCAGTAGTTTGTTGTTCTAGGAAAACCTACACCAAAAAAGAGGAAATCACGGATGAAAATGAAAATCTCTCCCTTTCCTTATCTAAAAAGCTGGTAGCCATTTAAAAAATCAGACTTAAACAGTAGTGTAGAAAAAAAAATACTTGATAATTTATCAACTAGTTAATTAATTCATGACTGATACACAGAAATTAATCGAACTGTTTTGTTACATTGGGATATTTCTGTGAACTTTTAATTAAGCAATAGTAGGATTCTTTTGTTAGTACTGAATACAATATTGATTTTCTTGCAGCTAATTGATGGAGTAGATCTTTAGTGAAATACCTGCAGTCAAATATTTTTAAATGTCTTTGTTGGGGAATGAGTTGTAGGAACTAGGACAGTCAACTAACAAAATATATTAGTATAAGTATTTAGTTTCTACTGCAACCCACTACTAATTTCACTGTAATCCATACATTACAGTGAAACTTACATACACTGATTAACAGAGGTGGTATTCAGCTGATTTGCACCGGTTCGCCTGAACCGGTGCAGAATTTTTGCCCAGTTTGGCAAACCGGTAGCGATGGCCAGCTGGCCACACCCATGAACCTATCCCCGTTACTGGTTGCTCATACCGCCTGCCCGGTTGCTGCTCACTCACCCTGATGCTTTGCATACCGGCACTTAAAGAGGAGGAGGCTGGCTGCAGGCCGCTGAAAAGTCCTCCAGACAGCGAAAAAGCAGCTGCCATCACCGTCATGTTCTTTGTGCATGTGCATCCCATTGCCTCACACGTATGCTTGGATTTGCAAGGCAACGGGATGTGCATGCACAAAGAACATGGTGGCAATGGCAGTTTTTCATGGAAGGTAAGCAATCAAAGAGGGGTGGGGGGAAGGAAGCGGGGCTAAGGCCGGGGTTTAGAAGGGGAAATGGGCAAAGGGACTGGCAAAGAGCCGAGGTGGCGCAGTGGGTAGAGTGCAGTACTGCAGGCTACTTCAGCTGACTGTTATCTGCAGTTTGGCGGTTCAAATCTCACCGGCTCAAAGGTTGACTCAGCCTTCCATCCTTCCGAGGTGGGTAAAGTGAGGACCCGGATTGTTGTTGGGGGCAATATGCTGACTCTGTAAACCGCTTAGAAAGGGCTGAAAGCTCTATGAAGCGGTATAGAAGTCTAACTGCTATTGCTATTGCTAAAGGGTGGGCGGGGATAGATAGGGAGAAATCCTAAAAAAATCCCTACCTTTTCCTGTGGACATGGCTTGGTGGAGGGTCATGTGACTGAGTGGGCATGGGCGTGAATGATGTGAAGTTAGCCATGCCCACTCAGTCACATGACCCCCCACCTAGCCACGCCCACCGAATGGGTAGCAAAAACCTTTGAAACCCACCAATGCTGATTAAGCAGTATGTTCAAATGCCTGTGATTGCTGTTTCATCTATTAGAAGTAATAATGTTTATTTGCATATGTTCCTATACGTATTTCCATATAGGAACTTCAATATGTTTACTGACATAGATGGAATCACAAGAATTCTTTTTAATTGCCTACATACAATTTGAAGGTGTAATAAATATGTAATCATGAGAGGATACTGTTTATGTTCAACGAAAACTTAATTAGAGCAATATCGAAAACTGCAAATGAAGTTGCTTTGGGTTTTTTCTAACCAGAAAATTCAACTGGCATTCAAGAACCTACCACCCATTTTGATTAGGACTCGCCAAATCTCAGAGGAATCAGCTTGGTTCATTAGAACTTCTGTAATTGACTCCGGAAGAGTGAATATTTAAAATGGTGTGTATTTTCCCCCTCGGTATTAAAGTCTGCACTATTACTAGAAACATATCTGTTTCATTTATAATTTTAGCTATAGAAATCCTCATTATAATTTCTAGGTTAAACTATTTTGCTCTAAAAGTTTAAACTGATAGTTTCTTTTGCTTATGGATAGGATATTCCTAATTTCTGGAGTGGGATTTTATGCTGGAAAAATGAAACTATATCCAAAGATGTTCTACAATCATTTATGATTCTTTAATATAACTCTAACTATATTTTTCTTAGTGATATGATGACATCAGCCTTCAGTATTTTTGAATAGTATTGTAAAAACCACTTGCTTGAAATTCTGAAGAATTGTTATTTGCTGTTGACAATAATAGGGAAAAGGGACCAATGATTGGGTTTGATATAAGAGTATTCTCTGTCAATAAAACCTGACCATTATAATACTGTATGACTTCTAGATTATTTTTTATTTAATTACATACCCCTTTGGGACAATGTCAGGAATAACAGTTATTTCTATTCACTGTCCTTTTTATTATAAGTTTCATAAAATTCACATCTCAAATGTAAAAAAAATAAAATCCACTATATTTCTCGAGTCAAATTAATTTAAAATATTTGTTGACAAGAATCTCTATTCATGTAGAGGGGAAAAAAACATGATACTGATAGTAGGCTTTCCACTGTTTATGTTAAATAAAGCCTGTGCTATCCTATTTTCTACTCAGTAGGAATATTCCAAACTTATGATTACCCCTGGAAATGATATTCCTGTTTTGGAAACAACAGTGAAACCCCGTTGATTCATTACCTTATTGCTTTAACATGCCAACCTAAGAAACTGTCAGTCTCACAATTGTTATCATGATAACTGTTATCATAATGTATGTATGTATGTATGTATGTATGTATGTATGTATGTATGTATGCATGCATGCATGTATGTATGTGTGTATGTATCAGTGGTGGGTTCTGGGCAGTATGGCCCAGTACGATTGTACCAGGAGTAGGGTTAGGAGTAGCTGGGAGAAGTGGCCACCGTACCAGTACGGTGGTTCGTAGGGCCCATCCACCCGCCCGTGTTCCACGGCCGTTTAATACCGCGATTGGCCCATTGCGCATATGTGCACAGCGTGCAGCGTCTGCGCAACCTCCACCATGCAGCTGGGTGTTGCAGGGCGGTCACGTGCTCATGTGTGCACAGCGCGTTTGCCTTTCTAGGACGCTCGGCTCTGTGTGCAGCGTACCAGCTGTGCCGGAGTCCGGAACCCATCACTAGTATGTATGTATAAAAGTATGTGAAAATTGCACTGGGATTATTGCAAAATATATGATGAATGCTCAATGTGGCTTCCTACTCTGTTAGATGTTTGGTACCAGGCAAACCTCCTACTAGGATTTTACTCTGCATCGGTAAGACATTAATGTTGAGAAAACAAGCCCAAAGACCTTATCCCAACCCTTGATTGCAATTCAGAGGAATTGAAATTCAGGCCTATGGGACAGTCATCTCATTTCAATTCCTTCGGGAATCTCTTACTGGAAATTATGAAGGTCTCTGCTGTTATTATTACAGAATCTTAGGTGTTGCACAATAGCAGGGGTATCAAACACAAGATCCAGGGGCCAGATCTGGTCTTTGGGGTGCTTAGATCCAGCCCGCAGGGAAAGAGCAAAAAATCAGCCCATAGTGCCTCTATCAGCAAAAACGGTTCATTGCAGTAGTGGGTTGCTTATCCCGTTCCAACCGGTTCGGTTGGAATGGGGCCGGCGGCATCCTCGTGCACGTGCACAGTTCACGCATGCGTTGTAGCGCCTGTGCGATGCTCCAGCTGCTTGCGGAGAATCGCACAGGCGCTGTATGTGCCATCCAGCTGCTCGCGGAGAATCGCGCAGGTGCTGTATGTGCCATGCGCCTGCGTGGAAGCGCAGAAGCCTTCAAAGACCGGTAAGGAGCGCAGGCGGGCGGGTGGGCCCTTCGCCGTTCCTGAAAGTTACTTACTTCTGGGTTCGCCGACCAACCGGTTCGTGGGGACCACTGCAAACCGGTTGAAACCCACCCCTGGCTCACTGGCAGAGAGTTGCAGGAGGCTGTTCCAGCTGAAAAAAGAGCTTGGGAGCCTATTTTCACTCGCAGAGTACTTGGGCCACCACCTTGGCCACACCCGTCCCAGTCTCCTGAGGTCAAACACAACCCTGATGCGGCTCTCAATGAAATTGTGTTTGACACCCCTGCACAAGAGGGTCACAAAATACAGTGTTATTTAATTTTATTTGATGCACAAAGGTGTATGCCATTTTTCCAAAGTTTGGAAAGCAAACAAACGAAAATGGATGACATTTCCAGGTAGTATCAGAAGTCCATTGTCCTAATAAGCCACTGAGATATCATGCCTCTGTCACTAAAGATTAATTTTCTTAAATGCTGACATAGATAAAGGGAAACTTGTCCTTCTCCTCTGCTAAGGGATATCAGGACCAAGCCTGAGGAAAGCTGAAAATAACCTCTGAAATCATGCAAGGCCATTATCAAAACATTGTATGGGTGCTTTCTGTGTCCAAAGTAGATAAACTGATGGATAAATGTTCATTATGGTGTAAGACCTGAAAAAAGAGATGCAGAATTTAATTCCCAGAACCCACATATAAACATGGATTGCTAGATTCTGCAGCAGATTATCTTTATTGTTATAAGTTATGGGTTTTTTTTTCTTTTGTTTATTTATTTCTTTTGCAAAAAATATGTGATTTATCTGTCTGACAGCTATCACTGAATCTACCACTGTAAGCTCATAAGTGTATATTTGCATTCCTAGAGGAAATGGAGAAACTCTGGCAGCAACATTAATAAATATGAATAGCATTGATCTATATTATGCATAAAACTGAATAAGGACAAGAAATAAAGGAATAAAGTTTGTGTGTGCTCTATTGTTGTTGTTGATGATGATGATATTTGTTGCAAAGTCACGTCCGACGCATTGCGACACCATGGACAACACCAGGCCTTCCTATCCTGTATCCATCCCCCAAAGTCCATTTAGGCTCACACCTACTGCTTCAGTGACTCCATCCAACCACCTCCTTCTCTGCCGTCCCCTTCTTCTTTTGCCCTCAATTGTTCCCAGCATGAGGCTCTTCTCCAGTGAGTCCTTCCTTCTCATTAGGTGGCCAAAGTATTTGAGTTTCCTCTTCAGGATCTGGCCTTCTAAAGAGCAGTCAGGGTTGATCTCCTCTAGGGCGGACTGGTTTGATCGCCTTGCAGCCCAAGGGACTCACGGGAGTTTTCTCCAGCACCGTAGTTCAAAGGCTTCAATTCTTTGGCGCTCAGCCTTCCTTATGGACCAACTTTCACAGCCATACATTACAACTCGGTAAACCATAGCCTTGACTATACACACTTTTGTTGATAGGGTGATGTCTCTCTCGTGTGTGTGTGTGTGTGTGTGTGTGTATGTGTGTGTGTGTGTGTACATTGGGAATTAGGGAGGGGGATTGTCTTTGGAGATAGAGCAGATTCCCTTCCAGCTGGTCACAGGTTAGTCCTCAGGGCCCTGAGAATGAACTATTATCTGCCTATCACCTCAGCATTCTCAAGACAACCTTGCAGCATCCCATTGAATGGTGGTGGACTGGTGAGGAAGGTTGGGTTTGGGGAAACTGAAGAATTGCTTTCTCCTTTGTGCAGGATCTTCAGATTCTGCCTAACTTTACTGCAACTACACACTCTCAGTAAATGTTCTTTTGATTCAACTCAATGAAGTCAAGAGTTTTTTTCCTCAGTTATTCCTGTTAGGTATAATTACAGACTGGACAGTTATAGAGACTAATTTGATTTTGAATCTTACAACGGCAGCAAGACTGTTCGCGGCGCAGTACTGGAAGAAGGAAGAATTGCCTACTATTCAAGAATGGACATTAAAAGTAACAAACTTAGCAGAGATGGCTAAAATATCAGCATATCTTAAGGACCACTCAAATGAGAAATACAAGCTGGAATGGAGAAGATGGATTGATTGTATTCAGAATAAATATGGGACTAAGAAACTCCAGATAGCTTATGAGTGACTGAGCAAGGAATGATACAACTTGTTTAAAGTTAGCTTTACAAAAGGGGAGTTAAAGTACAAGCGACGGATGATACTAAAGTTTGTTAGTTTATTTTAGAATATGGTTGTTAATGTTTATACCCTATATTTGCTCTGGGAGGTTGTGGGGGAGTGGGGTTCGGGGGAGAGAGGTATATATTTGTAAACCTTTTTTAAAAAACTTTTAATAAAAGAAAAGAGTTTTGCTTTCCTGAGGGATCAGCTGAGACAGATCTTTACAGAAATAATAATAATTACAAAACAAAACAAAAAGGGAAAAAAATGAATCATGGAAGGAGGAAAAGGGAAGTAAACGACAGTTAATATTGGGTGAAGGTTGATCAATCCATTCTATTTCATCAGGAGCAACTGATGTAAAAGTCAAGCTAATGTATAGATTTAAAAATGCGTCCATCCTGTGAAGGGAGGCACAACAGTCTGGGGGACGAAGATAAAACAGCCTGAATCTCACATACACACTGTTTCTTCTGGAGAAAAAGTCTTCTTAAGGTGAAAGCTTTGTCATTGGTACCAGGAGCAAACTGGAAAAAAAGTTTTAAAAAGCTGGCAGGAAGCCTAAGCTTGTGCCAAATGCTTTTGCTGATAATGATTCTGTTTAACTAAATTTACTGCTGCTAAAAAAAATAAGGAGGCAGGATTGCTGCAAAATTCTCTTGGTGTGAGAAATCATGGGACTTTTGGCATCACCTATTCAGATGCTGGGATAATAAACACTGTAAACAAAGAATAGTAGTAAACCATGAATCAAGAGGGCCTTGTTAAATAATAGAGGTTTTAATGATGCCAGTGTATCGAAAATATCATCTGACCTAGGTCAGCAAGCTCATTTTTTCAGACATCTTAAGGATGTGCTGAGGACTTCCTGTTACCTGGGATCAAAGACTAGCTTCAGAGATTCCTATGGTATCTCAAGTTTGAATAACATAAGTGGCTTAACAACCACTTAATGATATCTTAAGAAACGGCTTAAGAAATGGTTAATTACCACTAAAAAGTCCTTGGGTTCAAACATCTCAGTTGTGTACAGAATGAAAATTGGATCCAAGCCTCTTGATATAATCAGGTGTCCCTCCTTTGCAATTGGCTAAAAGAATAGTTAGAGCTGCCAAATTGTGAAATGGTAAAAAATTAAATCTGCTGTTGAAAAGCAGAAGTATCAGAACAGCATCCTAAGTTGTCTCAAATGCCAGGACAGATTGAAAATTCATCAAGGAAGCTGAATACTCAGAAGGTGGTATAAGACTGCTAGTAGTAACTGAGGCTCTGATTAAATCTGACAGTCATCTCAGATGAATTAATGAAGCATCCATGAGGAGGGATACATTTAACCTCAGAGATCAGCGCATTTCCATGCCTCTTCTTTTCCTACAAGTAGCAAAATGGCAAATGAACCCAGCCTGAGAGAAGGAATCGAGAGCAACAAATTCTTCAGTAGATACCTTGGTTCCCATAATATTGCCATCAAGAAAAGTAATCAAGAGGCTCAACTCAGCTCTGGACCCTATTCCAAATGCACCCCTTGAATTTTTTTTCATTACACCTGAATTTCACCACGTTATATAAAAGTCCTTTTCCACACCCACTGATACCATTAGTGTTGTTTCCATTTTTAATGTATAGCCTTAGAATTCTAGCATTACCTATCGTTACTTGGTGACTTTTTATAGAACTATATTTTGCAAGGTGAATCATATAAGGTAGTACTTTTTAAAAAAATAATCTACCTATCTTGATTGTTGACCATATGTCATGAGTAAAATAAACAGTTAATTTATTGAACCACACTAAACTTAAATAAATTTAAGCTTCCTGGGGTTAACTCAAACCACAAGATAGGCAGCAAATAAATTTTAAACTAATACTAATTATTCAATTACTTAATTATATTATTATTAAATTGCTGAACTGTTTTACAGTATTTGAGAGATGAATAATTTACAAGGTCTTTTTTACTCCTAGTATCATTGCTTTATATAATTCAAGTACAGGTGTTTCAAGTTAAAGTGAATTAAGTTCTTGTCAAAACTCCATAACAAGTTTATCTTTACAGATTTTTACTCATATATTGGTAATTCTTGTTATGTAACCATTCATCCAATCATTGTTCAAATTTATGATGGTGCTGAATGAGGGGAACTCATGATGGATCCTTGTAGGTGTGACCATCACATGCAGTCAACTGATCACATGATTTGGGCATTTGGCAACTGGCTTGCAATTACAAAGTTGGAGCATTGCACAATCAGAGGATTGTTATTTGTGATGTTCTAGCTTCCTATAAGTAAAGTCCTTGGGAAGCCGGTGGGAGATTGGAAATGATGAGCATGTGGCCAGAGGTTGCTGCAACCATGTGGAGTTCACTTAACAATGGTGCCTGGGGCTGCTGCACTGCCACTATGTGATGTTACACTCTACAGCCACATTGCCTAAAATAGAGTTGCCAGTTCCAGTTGGTTCACTGACAAAAGGGCGAATGACAAAACCACACCCGACTAAACCGCAGTGACAAAACCGCGTGTTCTAAAGCGCTCCGATGAATGAGCACTGAATCGCGCCGACAACAGCGCGGCTACAGAAGCGCGCTGTAAAACTAACCCTAACCCTAACCCTAACCCTAAACCTAACCCTAAACCTAACCCTTAACCTAACCCTTAACCTAACCCTTAACCTAACCCTAAACCTAATCCTAAACCTAACCCTTAACCTAACCCTTAACCTAAACCTAAACCTAAACCTAAACCTAACCCTAAACCTAACCCTAAACCTAACCCTTACCTTAAGTTATAAGCGCTGTTGTAAAGCGCCCTTCTGTCTCCGCGTTGTTGTCGCTGCGTTGATGACGTCGCGGTTTTAGCAACGCGGTTTAGTCGGGCGCGGTTTTCACGTTCGCCCTTTTGTCGGGTCACGGTTCCAATTACCACTGTTAAGTGAGGACTATCTGTATATTGTACACTCAAAACTTCCTTAACATTTTTCCTTATTTTTGTGTAACATTTCTTCCCTGAAATATATGCAATAAATAACAAGACCACATATAAATTCCTTGAAGGCATCCCAACTACCCAATACATCAGCAAAATGTCTGCTTGCAAGAAAAAAAACCTTTGAATGTTTCATGCAGCTGCAGTATTTCATAAAAAAATGGGTCCTTTAATAAAGACATTTTAAATAACCATCTGGGAAAAATAGGACAGTTTTTTATAGTGAATGATAATAATGGGAATGATTTTATATAGCTGTAGTACTTACATTAATCAATTCTTCTATTCAACAATGACAACAATGGAAAGGTATCAAGCTAGGGAAGAGTTCTGATGTGTTTGTTGTAATGGATATAAAGTCATCATATACCTATTAAATTAAACACCAATATAAAAAGCTTGTGAAATTTTCCATTTAGGAAAATTGAGTTTAGGTTATGCAGCTTTCAAATCTAGTGAAGGATCTAAAACTTGATTAGACACTAAAACCATAATTGTTTGATCAACAGCCAGAAAAAAAAATACTCAAAGATACATTATGCATCTGGAAAATCCTTTGAAGGACCATAATAATTAATCAATACAATAAAATATCCTTTGAATCACTTAATTCTTGTTGCACTGCAAATTAACCTTATTAATCCAAATTACTACATCTCTAGCATATTTTTAATTTTCATTTATGAAAATAGTTATAATTATTCATTGTGGGAGAAAATGCTTCTTATATTTAGAAAAAAAGGAAGAAAAGTTTTAGTTATTCCATTTGCTAAATATCTGTCTTGGAGGGACATTTAAGGTTTATTATGATTCACTCTGGATGGATGTGTAGATACGTAGGTAGGCAAGTAAGTTGTAGGTGGAATCTGTATTTACACCAATGTTTCTTTGAGTCAAGGAAAAGTAATTCCCCATCTCACTCAATTAAATAAGGAGAGAGAAAAAATAAAACAGAGAGAGAGGGGGGGAGAGAGAGGGAGATACAAAAATCTATCAAGAGTCTCCTCTGGAGCAAACTGAAATTAATTCTAAGAATTCTTCTCTTGAGTGAAGTCAACTTACTCTCCTCTGATAACCAGAAAAAAAATTGCAAATTACTATTCCTTTCATTCAAATAATTACAATAATAAACCTCGGAGCTGTTCCTGGGACATAAAATATTTTCATGCCAGCACAGTGGGTAACAAAAGTATTAGTGAAAAAAATAAATAAAAGTCTAGCTGCCAGATGACCTTTTACAAACCACATACATTTTTGAATCGCATTGTAGGTGAAGAAAGATTTCAAACAATAATTCTTTCCATTCAAAGATTCCCACTTGACTCCATGCTGTAGATGTCAGGCAGTGGTGGGATTCAAATAATTTAACAACTGGTTCTCTGCCCTAATGACCAGCTGGGTAGGCATGGCTTGGTGGTCATGTGACTGGGTGGGCATGGCCAACTCAACATCACTTAGGTTGATGGGCGTTTCGCCTTAGCTGTTACAACGTAACAAGGGTTAACCAGAGAGGCAGTTTCTGTAAGCAGGGCAATAAAGATGAGGCTAGAAACAACACCAGAATGTTTCCTTTCTGCCTTCCTTACAGGATTAGCCCTGTAAAGTGGGAAAAAAAACAAAAGGAGATTTCTTCCAACAATCAGTTCTCCGAACTGCTTAGAAAGTTACCAACCGGTTCTCCCGAATAGGTGCAAACTGGCTGAATCCCACCACCAATGTCAGGAATCAAGAAGGGTTTTGAACTGAATGAAAATTGATTCCAATTCTCTGCATAGAGATGGAAAGATTTCCTCCACCAGAATGGTTGGTAAAAATGAATAGATTTTGCTGAATTAAATACATTAATTTTTTTTGATTAGAGAAAATATATTATTTATACTTATTCCTAACTACAATTCTATTTTGGACGTTTTATATAAATATAAAATAAATGAACAGGGATTTTATGATTAGACAAGATAGATTATAGAACGATGCTAATATGATGTAACTTTAGAGAGAGAGGTCAAAATATATTTAGACTTATACCTGCTGTGAAGAATGTTGGAAGTAACTTCCAAGTGCTTTTTTCTCTTTCTTTTTCCCTTTTCTTTCTTTTTTTTTCTTCTCATGCACCTTTTACTTTCTCTTTACATTCTCACCTTTTTTTTCTTTCTATGAGTTGGTGTTAAGTTTTACCTTTTTGTTTAAAAATTGTAATAAAAATTATACTCAAAAAAAACAAACCCTCCACTTATATAATTCTACAATTAGGTGATCTATGAAGCATACAAAAGTGTCAGGGGCATAACACAGCCTCAGTGAAAAAACAGATAACGAAAAGGGTATGCATTTGATGGATCAAACTTTTAAAGCAATTGCCAGATTTTTGCATGTGCCGCAACTTGACTTTTCCAGCCTTTCAGATGTCTATGTAGTCTAAACTAACTTTCTTAATTTTATGACGCAGGAATCTGAACACAGGTCATTAGCCATATGGTGGAATGTGCCAGATGTTTTACAATCCCCAAGTTCAGTCATAAAAGATAATGTCTCCAAGTCAATTTTGATACCTGGCGATTTCATAGTCCTATCCTCCCCCTCCCTCCAATCCCCGGCAACAGTATAGAAATATTTTGTCATTATCTTCTTTCAGGATTGATTTTCCCCAACTCCTCTGTCTAGTCTATAACCTGGAATTTCCTAAGGCTATCAGATCTGAACTGAAACAAACAAACAACAAAAATGATTATATCAAAGAGTTACAGAAAGCACTAAGTCTTTGTGACCATCTAATGATCATTAGGATTTTTGAAGACAACATCTGGTAAACCCATGTTTCCTGAATCTCCATAGCAATAGCAGTTAGACTTATATACCGCTTCATAGGGCTTTCAGCCCTCTCTAAGCGGTTTACAGAGTCAGCATATCACCCCCACAGTCTGGGTCCTCATTTTACCCACCTCGGAAGGATGGAAGGCTGAGTCAACCTTGAGCCGGTGAGATTTGAACCGCCGAACTGCAGATAGCAGTCAGCTGAAGTGGCCTGCAGTACTGCACTCTACCCACTGCGCTACCTCGACTCTCCATGCCAGTATTAATCATGTCCAACACTGATTAAGTCTTCAACATATGCCAAAACCAAAAGTACCATCTAGCTCCTCTACCATGTATAGCTGATATTTGTGTTCAGCTTGTTGAATATATATAGGAATGATTAAATCTATTTTTGATTTGGGTTGTTTCTCATTTTTTCCCTCTATTTATTTTCATCATATTTCTGTATCATTTTGCAAATTTATTGCCAAAAATAAATGCACACAAAAATGCCAATGCATTGTCATTGCCCCTTTCTCTAACATGAACATTTGTAATGCATGCATACCCTTTTCAAAGAATTTTTCCTAATACATTCACATTTTTTCCTGCAAATGTGAACATATTAAGGATACTTGTCTTAACATGTATATTTTAATGCTGCATTGAAATAATCTTGATTGAGTCAACAGTGTGCAGAGGCAGCCAAAAATGACAATCCAATCCTGAAATGCATTAACAGAGGGATACAATCAAGATCAAGTGAGGTAATAATATCACTCTATAAAGCCTTAGTAAGACCACAACTAGAATACTCCACCAAGTTTTGGTCACCACACTATAAAAAAAAAGATGATGAGACTCTAGAAAAAGTGCAGAGAAGAGCAACCAGGATGATTAGGGGACTGGAGACTAAAATATATGAAGAACGGTTGCAGGAACTGGGTATGGCTAGTCTAGTGAAGAGAAGGACATGGGGAGACATGATAGCACTGTTCCAATATTTGAGGGGCTGCCAAGAGAGGAAGGGGTCAAGGCTTTGATGCACAACCATACAACATGCAGGGAAGAGTTGAATGATGCCCATCCATTTGTTAGTTTTATTCCATGTACAAATTTGAAAGTTTAAAGGGACATTCATACTTACATACATACATACATACATACATACATACATACATACATACATACATACATATATATATATATATATATATATATATATATATATATATGTTATATTTGTGCTGATAAATAAATAAAGGGAGACTAGTATAGATCTATTTCAAGCTATTTAGCTCTCATCAGCTAGCCATACCCTTACTGGGAATCGAGCCTGTGCTGTATTGCTTCTAAGGCAGATGTGTTAACCATTGAGCCACAGAGCTCGACTCCTTATCAGCCAGCCAGGGTGAAAGGTATCTATTTAGATTTTACAACCCCCGGTATGCCCAAATATGGGAGGAAGATCACTACTTCCATTTTCTGTCCTTCGGCTCGTCACAAGAGACCATCCAGACAGAAACCCAATATTTTTTTACTGTTGCTTTTTTGTTACATTTGTTATATTTATATATATGTATGTATATATATACATACATACAGATACATACATACATGCATGCATGCATACTTAGCTCATATACATTCCATCTGCGTAATTGTGGGGGCCATATGAACATTTCTGAATATGTGAATAGAATCTGTGTTCGTGTAGCTTATACATACTATACCATTTATATGCTCAGCCGACAAACACATTTTAATTCCATAGAACAGGAGAAACTAAACTCTTATGCCATAGCGTATCCATCCTAAGGTGGCCTCAGAACATATATTGGGCAAAAATAAAGTAAAAATAGGCATGTTCTGTCACAGCATTGTTTTCTTGAGTGCGCTATCATTCTAATACAATGTCCCTGATTATACTTGATGTGTAGCAAATTTCACTTGTTTGTGAATGGGAAGCCTTAAGGATCAACCTGTTAATTCAAATTCAAATTGTCTTGGATCTTTTTACAACTGAACTGATTCCTGAAGATCATCTGTGTTATCCAAATGGATGAGTAAACGCTAACTCACTCATTCCATTAAAAAAAGATGACATTGTACAAACCATTGGTTTGTGTACTCTCCCATGATCAAAATGGTTGAGCCTATAGTGACATCCCTACAGATTGAACCCTATTCCACTCGTAAAGGAAGCCGAGGTGGCACAGTGGTTAAATGCAGCACTGCATGCTACTTCAGCTGACTGCAGTTCTGCAGTTCGGCTGTTCAAATCTCACCGGCTCAAGGTTGACTCAGCCTTCCATCCTTCCCGAGGTGGGTAAAATGAGGACCCAGATTGTTGGGGGCAATATGCTGACTCTGTAAACTGCTTAGAGCGGGCTGAAAGCCCTATGAAGTGGTATATAAGTCTAATTGCTATTGCTATAGGTTTATTATTATTCTCCCCACCTGGTTTGGAATTTAACAATTCTTGCTTTCCTTGTGTTTAAGGATCACCACTGGTACTTATCTGCAGCTCTATAATGTCAATATCCATAGATAAATCAAATGGGGAGAGGGAAAACTCAATCAGTGACATCTCACAGAGCAGTCTTTCCTTAAACTATAATCTCTCGAGTTATGTTGTTATACTAGAGAGAGAAAATAACAGATTGGGCATCAACGAATACAAATTTCATCTTTATATTCTGCAGCAGATAATAAGGCTCTGCTTGAAGCCTTAAGAACAATGTTATCTTCTGATTCTTTATTTTTCTCCTGTGTAGGCAATAACCAACAAAAAACAACCCTTACCATGATTTGTGACAAACAATAAAACAGATCCATATGTTTGCTTCCCCCCAGCATAAACAGAGCAGAGAGCTTTTTTCTCCCTCTAATAATACATTCAATTTTATTTTAATTACACATATATAGTTGTACTTAAATTTCCTGTGCTCTGTCGAAGAATCAAGCAGTAAAAGCAACTGACGTCCCTGCAAAATACCGTCCTCCCTCTCCTAAGGTGGATTATTTGACCATCTGTTCCCGGAGCATTCAACTAATTATAAATTCAGATTTCTGTTGAACAACCAAAAATAGAGAGATTAGCTAATAATCATAATTATGCTCCTCCACCCCTTCCCCATTTTTCAATGTCAATGATAGAGAGAATCTTTTTTATTTGGAAAAACAGAATCTTTTCTATTTACATCCTATTCACCACAAACTTTGTCCAAGTGTGGACAAGATACATATTATGAGACCAATTAAAGAAGGATATGCCTGCACCAAAAGAGACACATTTTTTTTTCATTACGGAAACATAATTTGGGGGTGGGGAATGGATCCATGTCATCCTTCTAACAAGTCTCTCATCACGCCTCTGCAAAGATTGAGTCTACAGGCAAACATGGATTTTGAATCCTCTGTAAACAATTATTGCCAGAAGCTAATCTGCAATGGAGTCACCGTTTGGAGTGGAAGGCGTTTTGCCACTTTTATGCTAAATAAATAAATAGTTACCATCAGTGGTGGGATTCAAATAATTTAACAACCGGTTCTCTGCCCTAATGATCATCAGGGTAGGTGGGGCTCGGGGGTCATGTGATCATGTGGGTGTGGCCAAGTCAATGTCACTCAGGTCAATGGGCACTTGGCCAAGAGGCAAGGTGGTGCAATGGTTAGAGTGCTGTACTACAGCCACTTCAGCTGACTGTTATCTGCAGTTCAGCGGTTCTAATCTCACCGGCTCAAGGTTGACTCAGCCCTCCATCCTTCCGAGGTGGGTGAAATGAGGACTCAGACTATGGGGGTGATATGCTGACTCTGTAAACCGCTTAGAGAGGGCTGAAAGCCCCATGAAGCGGTATATAAATCTAACTGCTATTGCTATTGCTATTGCCTTCAGTGTTACAATGGAATAAGGGTTAACCAGAGAAGCAGTTTCTGAAAGCAGGGCAATAAAGACGAGGCTAGAAACAACACCAGAATGTTTCCTTCCTGCCTTCCTTACAGGATTAGCCCTGTAAAGTGGGGAAAAACAAAAGGAGATTTCTTCCAACAACCGGTTCTCCGAACTGTTTAGAAAGTTACCAACCAGTTCTCCCTAATAGGTGCGAACTGGCTGAATCCCACCACTGGTTACCATGTAGCATTTATATGGAATTTCAGATGCTAACATATTCACATAGAGGATTTGCCCATCTATGAATGGTTTTTTGCATCTCAAAAATTAGTTCTTCTTTTTGCTTTTTGCCATCCGGAGATCTATTTCACACCGGGAGCCAAACAGGTTTTATGAAGTGTTCAGCCAGGAGGAAGTTGCAGACCGTTGCTGCTCTTTAACAAGTGCAAAAGCTACTTAAGGAAATCTGTTTGTAGGCATTTTTTACACTTCAGGAGATCAGAAAAACTCTGGTCTTTTTATTTTTATTTTAAAACGGTTTTTCCATCCTAATAATCATTTTCATCTATTTAAAACATATATACAAGAATTTATGATCCTGGATGATTAGCTTGAGCCTTTCATCCCCAGAACACTTTAGAGCTGTTTATTATTCTTCCTGGTGAAGCAATTAATCCTATGCATTGTCAGAATTTACATTGCTTCTCCTGATCTATGATTATTAGTAAGCTAGACCAGCCAAGTTATCTTGGCACGCGGGACAGAAAATTCCACAACAGTTCCCCCACAGAACAGCACTTAACCATTTACTACTGATTAATAACATTCAGAATCAGCTGCTTGTGGTAGTATCTGATACAGCCAATGGTTAGGTGCATCTTATACACTGAATGCAGCATTTTTTGCCTCCCCAAATCCCACTCCTTCACCAAAATGCCCATGGGGTTAGGGTTAGGTTTAGGGTTAAGTTTAGGGTTAGGGGTTAGGTTTAGGGTTAGGTTTAGTTTTACAGCAAGCTTCTGTCACTGCGCTGTTGTCAGCACGATTCAGCGCTCATTCGTCAGAGCGCTTTAGAACACACGGTTTTGTCACCGCGGTTTAGTCTGGCACAGTTTTGTTGTTCGCCCTTTTGTCGGTGAACCGTGTGGGAGGGGAATGGGGAGGAAAAAGGTAAAAAGGAAAGGAGAGGAAGAGGGATAGGAAGGGTGGGAGGGAGGGATAGAGAGGAAGATGAAGATGATGAGAGAAAGGGAAGGAGAGAGGGAGGACAAAACTGAGAAGGAAAGAGGGAGGGGCGTGAGGATGGGGACGGCAACGTACCTTGGTTCAGAAAATTGTTCTGGTATTATGCACCTTTTTAGCTAACTTGAGTGTACAAACAGATAAACACTATGCGGGTTTTAGTAGTTTATTGATAAGAGGTCAAGATAGCCCCAGATAGTAGAAAAAAGTTATCTGGGATAAAGCAGATCTTCACTAGCCTTTTATTTTTCAGCAACAAAAGCTCTGTTTTTACAACCGGGAGGAAAATAATGACTGCTTTTGTAAAAATGAGAGTAAATGGCAGGAGGATTTTTTTTTTTCCTGCAGAGATAGCTCTGTGCAAAAGAAAAAAAGAAAAAAATAATAATAATGGTATAATACAGAAATTTGATAGGCTTAACTCTTCGGTTCTGTTCTCCCATTAATTTAGAACCTGAAGATTAGTTGTGTCAATGTGGCCTTCGTAAACAATTATTTGGTTGCTATATTGACTTTGCAGAATAAACAAAATGAAAATTTTATGACCCGGACAAGAAATAAAAGGATTTCTCTGTACATAATTAAATGATCCCCAACAATGTTTACTAAACAATTTTTTTTAATTTTATTTTATAGTTATTTTATGAATTCTCTGCTGTGGTTTATTCAGAAATACAAAGCTCCAAAGCTCAAGTGAGCAAAAATAAATTATAAATAATATAGTGTTAAGCAAGTTATTTAGGAGAATAAAACGTTAGAAAATTGTAGTGAAAGGCAGGAGATTTCAAAATGCCCGTGATTCTGAGGCTAGAATTCAGATATATTTTTTCCCATGTGTTGACTCAGAAATTCATCTTTCCGTGAATATATGTATAGATGTACTAGATTAAAATTTCAAAAATAACGAAGTGCTATTGACTTTGCCCTAAAAACATTATCTTTCCAATTCAGTACTTCAAATCTCTGCACATCTGCCACAGTTTGGGACCTGAACGGGTCAACTTTCCAAGGCCAACTCATTGTGGACAAATCACCATGGCCAGCTTGCTGCAGGACAACTTACTGTGGATGACCCTCTGTGGGAAAACTTTCCATGGGACAATTCAACAAATGTTAAATTAATTTTGATGGAACAATAGATGATGATGTTGATTGTGTTGATGTTGATGTTAATGTTGTTGTTGTTGTTGTTGTTGATGATGATGATGATGATGATAATAACATTATTAATAATAATATATTATATTATTATATAATAATTAATAATAATTAATATGGATGATTTGAAACTCTATGGAAAGTCAGAAATAGAAATCCAATCATTGACAAATACAGTTCAAGTATTCAGCACCAATATTTCAATGCAGTTTGGCATGGAAAAATGTGCCATTGTATCCATAAAAAGAGGCAAAATCACTGCATGTGAGGAAATTGAAATGCCCAATGGCCAACTAATTAAATGCAAAGAAAATGAAGCCTACAAATACTTAGGCATTCTGCAGTTGAATAATATCAAGCATGGAGAAGTAAAAACTATTGTCAGGTGAGAGTACACCAACAGAGTTAGGAAAATTTTGAAATCTAAATTAAATGGTGGAAATACAATCAAGGCCATAAATACCTGGGCAATACCAGTTATAAGATACACAGCTGGTATAGTTAACTGGACACAAGCTGATTTGGACCTTTTGGACCGAAAAACCAGGAAACTAATGACAATGCACTACAGTTTACATCCACGTGGTGATACTGATAGACTGTACCTGCCCCAAAAATCAGGTGGCAGAGGATTATTACAAGTGAAGCAAACAGTTGAAGAAGAAAAACATGCACTGGCTGATTATTTAAAAGAAAGTCAAGAACATCTATTAATCGAAGTAAAGAACAAAAATCTACTGAAGGCCCAACAGACAAAACAAGAATACAGAAAACATGTGATAAAATCAAGAATGGAGAGTTGGCAGAACAAAGCACTGCATGGCCAATTTCTGGGAAAAATAAAAGATAAAGTGGACAGTGAACAAACTTGGTTATGGTTAACAACAGGTACATTAAAGAAAGAAACAGAGTCACTAATCCTGGCTGCGCAAGAACAAGCTATCCGCACAAATGCCATTAAGGCCAAAATCGAAAAATCCTCTGATGATGCCAAATGCAGACTTTGCAAAGAAGCTGATGAAACTGTTGATCACATACTCAGCTGCTGTAAAAAAATCATGCAGACTGATTATAAATTGCGGCACAATTCAGTAGCACAAATGATCCATTGGAATTTGTGCAAAAATTATAATATTAAAACAGCAACAAACTGGTGGGAACATCAGCCTGAAAAAGTCACCGAAAATCAGATGGTCAAGATCTTGTGGGATTTTCGCATACAAACAGACAAAATACTGGCGCATAATACACCAGACATAACATTGGTTGAGAAAAATAAGGTCACAATCATAGACATCGCAATACCAGGTGATAGCAGGGTCGCCGAGAAGGAACATGAAAAAATCGCAAAATACCAGGACTTAAAAATTGAAATTCAACGACTATGGCACAAACCAGCAGTGGTAATTCCAGTGGTAATTGGCACACTGGGTGCTATTCCAAAAGCACTGGAATTACATTTAAAACAGTTAAAAATTGACAAAATCACCATCAGTCAAATGCAAAAAGCCGCACTGCTTGGATCTGCATGCATATTACGAAAATACGTTACAACGTCCTAGGCCCCTGGGTGGGGCCCAACTAATAACCAATGCCAAATCCGGCGAAACAACTGGCCGCTGTGATACAATTGTATAATAATAATAATATCCAGAAATACGTTACAATAGTTTCAATGAAAATGAGGTCACCAATAATAAAAGTAACTGAATGAAATGTTTATTACAGTGTTGAATTGTCTACAGCAAGTTATCC
Organism: Thamnophis elegans; assembly: GCF_009769535.1. Classification (NCBI taxonomy): domain Eukaryota; kingdom Metazoa; phylum Chordata; class Lepidosauria; order Squamata; family Natricidae; genus Thamnophis; species Thamnophis elegans. The sequence goes on from NC_045546.1 coordinate 83,347,326, forward strand.
TGTGGCTAGTTGTCTTGAGAGTTGGCCATGATGACTTGGCCACAGCCAGTTGCCCTAGACTCATCAAATTCCTGTAAGGCACAACAGGTATGATCTGTAATCATCATCATCATCATCATCATCATCATCATCATCAATCATCATCATCATCATCATCTCCTTTTAATGAACCCATAATCCTTTGTGGGGTGGAGTCTGGGCAACTGAATGAAGCTAAGTGTTTACTGGCTGGATGCCCTTCCTGTCACAAATGCAGAGTTAGATTCAGCAAATATATTCTCATCATGCCCAGAGAGAAAAAAATCTGTTTCTACCTAGAATCGAACTCCTAGCCTCCTGGTTGTGATGTGAGAGCTCAACCTCTAGTCCATAGCACCAATCCAGCATGATCTGTAATATTGCAATTCTGTCAACCGGTGTGACTGCCTAGAACACACCAAAAGAATATGTACTACAAGGCAGGATTTCTTATGGGAGAAATAAATTGCACTTCCCAGAGGAGAAGTGTCAAAATTGGCAAGATGTTGGCATAATGTTTCACTGTCCTTTTATGGATGCATCAACATTACTCACAAAGTTTTTTTTTTTTTTAAAGATTCCAAAGTATGTCTGGCATTGTGTCAATTTTGACCTTTCCCGGAAGGTTCCACTGGAAACAAATTCTGTTGCAGGACATGTTTGTGTTAAAAATGTACACCAGCAGGGTTCTCATTCAATAGGATACAGGTGTATTTTTAGGGCTGTACAAGGCAACTGGATTCACTTTGGCAAGGTACTTAATGGTGCAGAAGAGGCATGAAATCCACTCACTGAGGTGAAGAGGCAACAACATTTTCTCAAGAGGTGCTTTGGCCTCAAGGCCAAAACCAGCATCTCTAGTAGTTAGAAGACACTTCTTTGTGCATACACTGAAGTGTGTTATAATGCTTCTAATACATGACAGCTCTTAGAACTGCCAGAGAAGGCAATCTGAGGAGGCAAAATGAAAAGACACAACCAGTTTGCTTCATTCTTAAAAACAAGACTACATCGCTTCATGAAGCAGCCTTGTTCTTTTTAAAAAAAAAATTAAAAGTCTTTAAAAGAACATAAAAACTAACACAAATTAATACAAAACAGAGAGGCCAAATGAAAGAAAATAAGTGGAATGAGGGAAAAAATGAAAAAAAACTAGAAGCTTCCAATTTTCTCTGTAGCAAATATGATTACAAAATTATCCCTTACTGTGTGATTATAAAAAAAAAAGAGTCTCAGTTTTCCTGTTAGTTCTGGTTCCCCCCCCCCCATAATCATCAAAAACACCAGTCATGAGTGCATCTTTTCCATATCATTCAAGAAGTCTATAAAGGGTTTCCAGTCAATCAGTTATTTTTCTGATCAAGGAAGTTAATTTTGCCATCTCGGTATTAACTCCACCAACTCCATTGTGGATAGGAGGCGGTATCAAACTGTTTCTCTTTTGAGCATATAATTGTCCTGCTGTTATTGTCATATAGGAAAACAAGGTTCCAGGAAACAAATTCTCGCTTCGTGGAGCAGCTTTGTGGGAATTCTTTCTTCAAGTTTTTATAGAAGTGAAGCATCTCTGTGAAGGTCTTCACAGCTCCATTTTTTTTCCAGTTTTCATCTTATAAAACATGTCTTTCTTTCTCAACATTGTATGGATAAGTTATCAAAATGATGAATGTTGGAAAATCCATGGAAGTATCTTGAGATTCAAGACTTTGCGATTCAGTAATTTGCCCTTTGCAATGTATATCAGAAAAAGGTGTGGGTTCAGTACCTCTAATGGTACAAGGAAATGATCTTGCAAAACAGGGAGAAGAGTCATGGCCAAGAGAACAGTCGGATAAGAAATAACTTAGTCCCAAAATATATATGTGGGTCAGTGGTGGGATTCAAATAATTTAACAACTGGTCCTCTGCCCTAATGACCATCTGGGTAGGTGGGGCTCAGTGGTCATGTGACTGGGTGGGCGTGGCCAACTCAAGGTCACTCGGGTCAATGGGCGCTTCGCCTTAGCTGTTACAATGTAATAAGGGTTAACTGGAGAGGCAGTTTCTGTAAGCAGGGCAATAAAGATGAGGCTAGAAACAACACTAGAATGTTTCCTTCCTGCCTTCCTTACAGGATTAGCTCTGTAAAGTGTGAAAAAACAAAAGATTTCTTCCAACAACCAGTTCTCTGAACTACTTAGAAAGTTATCAACCGGTTCTCCCGAATAGGTGCGAACTGGCTGAATCCCACCACTGATGTGGGTGTGGTAAACTTCTCAGAAGGGACCTTCTCTAGTTCCTTGGGATGTAAAGATGAAATGGGGGGTGATGTTTGGGGAAATGTACTGCAAGTTCAGACTTGCAAGATTTTATAAATATAAACTTACAATAAAGGAGAATGAGTCATCTGATCCTGCTTCCTGCCTGTACTACAATGATAGGCTGATAATAGCTAAGTCGCAGTTCTAAAATCAACAATGTCTAAAACTTTTCTATGCCTATGGATATTTTCAGTCGTCCCGGTCATGGTTTTCCCAAGGGTGCTTTTTCAGAAAGAAACTGGATTTTTGTTTGTTTTTTCTTTGGAGGCGTCCAGTTGTGCCTTAAAAAATATCTTTGGGACAAATTTCTTTAGGATTTCCCATGTTTTTTTTTTAAAAAAAATAATAAATTAGGAAGCATGGAAGACAAACAGCCTTATTTGCCAATAAAATCAGGAGGCCACAGATCAGCCAGCAATTCACAACTTATCATGGAGGGGAAAATGGAGCTAGATTTCAGCCAAAATTTAGCTGAAAGCAGAACTTCCAATTAGAGCCTGAATTAAAAAGCAGGTATCCAAATACAGTCCTGGAATCAAGAGATTTCAGCAGAATATTAGCAGCCAGACTTTTTATCTTATTCTAGCTCAGCAACCTGAGGTACAGAGCTTTTATCTTTTCTTCTCACCTGCTGAGCTAGTCAGTCAGGAATAGAAATTCAGCAAAGTTCTCCAGAAAAGTGGTGATCTGTGCTGTCATAAGGGATTTTGAGCATGATTCTTCTTCCAGCAGAGGGTATCTGGATATTTCTGACGAATTTGGATTATTATCACCAATCACTGCCTGTTACCTTTTTTATTGTGTATTATATTGCTGTTCTTTTTAGAGGGGAGGGGCTTGGCGAGTAAATCATAAAGAAAATAAGTAATTTATTCCAAGTCATGTTGTTAGAACTGAAGACTTCCAACACTCCACCTAGGCATCAATTGCTACATTCTTCTTGTCATTCAGGGGTGTCAAACCTGATTTCATTAAGGGGCACATCAGGGTTGTGTTTAGGTTTAGGTTTAGGTTTCATTTTATTTATATGCCGCCCTATTCCCAGCAGGACTCAGGGCGGCGCACAAACCCAAGGAGGGAAAGGGAAACACAAAAAACTACAAATAATTAATGCGCTGATTTCTGCAAAAGGGGCGTGTGCACAATCATTCCTTTTATAGTCTTGAGAGGAGCCTAATTACCACCAGCTGAGTGCAATTACCTCCTGTAACTGCGCAACTGTTCCTTACGCCTATTAGCTCTCCTGGTGCTGGGCATCCAGGAACAACTCCGTTGGCTCCTCCCCACTGCTGACATCCAGATCACACTCCCTTGTCTCCTCCCCACTGGTCCAAGGCTCAGGCGCCTCCTGGTGGCCAACCAGCCTCTCTGTGCCCTGCTCGGAGTCGGAACCCTGTCCAGGGTCCTCCACATCCTCCAGAGCCGACTCATAGGGCCCCTCGCTGTTGGAGTCTGGTGGCAGCTCCAACGGCTCCTGCTGGGCCACAACAGTTGTCTAATGTCTTTGAATATTTGTAGGTCAGGTTGGTAGTTATGTTGTTGGTTTGAGCTTCGAGCTTGGCGATTTGGTTGCAAATGTTTCAACCCCATTCGAAGAAACATCTTCAGTGCACTTTGGATCCAAGGCACACTGAATCCAAGATGCACTGAAGATCTCTCCTCAAATGGGGATAAAACATTTGTAACCAAGTCACCAAGCTCTGAACTCAAACCAATAGCATAATTGTCTAAAATTTCATTATGGGGATACTGAAATTTACAATATTTTAAATGTTGAAATATTGTTGAATAGAAAGAAATAAGTTCAGGATAAAATAATTCTTTTTCAGGATTGATTTCACGTAAATCGTTGGCAGTTCCTAAATGTTTTACACGGATCAGCATTTCTTTTTATGAAGAAATTGATATGTAGATTTTTTTTTTCTAATGACATTCAAAATACAAATTTGAAATCAAAGTTGGATATTATTTGGGTCATTTTTTCCATTCAGTACAAAAACTTAAATCTCATTGTAAGTTTTTTTTTTTAGATCTACAATATAAAAATGTTCTTTTTTTTATCTCAGCAAGCAGGATCTGGGAAATGGAATGTAAATATAATGATTTTGCTCGTCTATTGCTACAAGGATACAGAGGGCAAAATTCATTAAAGCTCATTTGGCAACTAAATAAAAATGAATTAAGCTTCTTTTTTTTAAAAAAAAAAAGTTTTGTTTGTTTGTTTGTTTAGTTGGTTTATCCCTGTGTTTGGAGTAAAAAAAAAAGTTGAAAACTTTAATGTTATATAACAGAAAAAATAGCAGTGCTGTTTATTTCATACCTAAAGAAAGAAATGGCTTCCTTGGCTGTGCTAATGTGAACTTCTGTACTTTTAACTCATCTCATCTCATCCTAGTTGGTTTTTCCAGATTTTTTTCTTAGCTTAGCATTTTCTTTTCTTTCGTTTTCCCCCCAAGTTTGGTTATTAATATTTTATTTTTAATTTTTCTTCTTCTATCTCTGATTTTGTTTAGATTTATTTCATTTAAACGTTTGTATTTTGATTTACAAAAAATATTAGACTTGTTATGTGCTTCATTTGTGCTATCTTAACTGTTTCATGAATGCAGAAACATTTTTCGCAGTTTCAGTCACAAATTGACTTTCGTGGACCTTACTTCATACTTAAGTGGTCAGTAGAGGGGGGGGGGCGTCCATAAGTGCACTAATGCGCCTATCATCCCTGTCATTGTATTTTTATTCTCTTATTCTTATTTTTATTTTCGTTTGACAAATTCTAATAAATAAATAAAAAAACCTAGATGATCGAAGAGGAAACAGATATTTTACTAATTTGCGCTTTTTTCTTTGTTCAGTGTGATTATTCAAATGCATTCTGGCAAAAATTATATTTCTATTGTCACTCTCTAGATCAGCTTCATTTTTAGATAAGAAAAGTTTCTCATGAATTGGTAAATAAACATATTTGGATGTTTTCATGTTTTAAAAGGGCTGGCTGTCAACTTTATTATGCTGGAAGTAAAAAGTGGTAGAAGGGACACATATGATATGGGCTTTTCTCAATTACCATCTCATTTTGGTTCATATCCAAATATTAGCAAGGTTTTAAAGGAATTTGAATTACATGGATTTATGAATATCTGAACGATTGTTCTTTCTGATGCAAATATAATGCAACTCCAAACTTATATGCTTTAGCTGATGATTTATGTTCACTCTCTGGTTAGGAACTTGCTCCTTATCAACTTAAGGAAAAGTCTGAATAGTATTATTCTGTCTGCTCAAGGCCAAATAATTTATTTGAAAGCCAAGTTGTCATAGAAACAAAGACATGTTATTTGTTTTGCTTGGTTTTATTTTGTATGTTTCCTCTCCCACCTCCCATCTATGGACATCATTCTGCCATGTGATCTGGGTACTTGAGAGACCGCCTACTGCCAATTACCTCCACTAGGCCAATAAGATCCCACAGACTAGGCCTCCTCTGAATTCCATCAGCCGGCCAATGTCGACTGGCAACTACCCGGAGGAGGGCCTTCTCGGTGGCTGCTCCGACCCTCTGGAACGAACTCCCCGTGGAGATTCGTACCCTCACCACGCTCCAGACCTTCCGCGTAGCCCTTAAATCCTGGCTGTCCCGACAGGCCTGGGGCTAAAGACTCCAACCCCACTCGAATAGTATGACTGTTGTGCTTTTTTAATGATGTATTGTCTTCATGTTTGTAACTTGTTTGTCCTTCCCTCCCCCTGAATTGTGAGCCGCCCTGAGTCCCCTCAGGGAAAAGGGCGGCATACAAATAAAGTAAAGTAAATGAAATGAATGAAATGTGGACAATCTCTTTTGTAGAACTGCAGGGTTTTGTGATCCAATTAACAATTTTTTTCAGAATCTGTTCTGCATCTGGAGATTCAGACTAGATTGTCCAGTCCAGTCCAGTTGTTAAGTTATTGAACTGTAATGGTTCAGTTATTGGACTGGCACTGGGGAAGGTCCAGAGATTCATGTTTATCTTCAATGTCTTTAATTCTGATATTAACAGCAACAATAACACTTAGACTTATATACCGCTTCACAGTGCTTTACAGCCCTCTCTAAATTTGTATTTATTAGTTAGTTTGTATTTGTTAGTTTTGTATGCCGCCCACTCTCAGAAGACTCCAGGCGGCTTACAATAAAAAAGGGAGGGGGAATATATAAGACAATACAACAATTTAAAATTACAACAACATTCATACCTTAAAGTGGGGCTGGATACTTCAACAGCCCCCAGCCTGCCGGAACAGCCAGATCTTAGTTGCTTTACGGAAGGCCGGAAGGGTAGTAAGGGTCCGGATCTCCACGGGGAGATCGTTCCAGAGGGCCAGAGCTGCAACAGAGAAGTCCCTTCCCCGGGGAGTCGCCAGCCGACATTGGCCAGCAGATGGAATCCGGAGAAGGCCTAGTCTGTGCGATCTAATCGGTCTTTGGTAGATAATTGGCAGGAGGCGGTCTCTCAGGTAGCCAGGTCCAATGCTATGTAGGGCTTTAAAAGTAGCGACTAGCACCTTGAAGCATGTCCGGAGACCAATGGGCAGCCAGTGCAGCTCGCGGAGGATAGGTGTAACGTAGGTGTACCTAGGCACACCCACAATTGCTCGTGTGGCTACGTTCTGGACTAACTGAAGTCTTCGAACACTCTAAATGGTTTTACAGACTCAGCATATTGCCCCCAACAATCTGGGCCCTCATTTTACCAACCTTGGAAGGATTGGAAGGCTGAGTCAACCTTGAGGCAGTGAAATTCGAACTGCCAAATTGCTGGCAGCCAGCAGAAGTACCCTGCAGTACTCTATTCTAACCACTGAGCCACCACAGCTCTTAAGACATTCAGCCATTCATTCTCAGCCCAACATTCCTATTTTTGTTATGAGGAAAAATGGGATGAGGGCAGAGGTGGGTTCCTACCAGTTCGCACCTACTCGGTAGAAGCGGTTCGTCAAATCTACCGAACCGGTTAGAAGAGGTTCCACCAGTGGACCCGGAAAGCAGGCCACACCTACAGAAGAGGTTCCAAAATGTTTTGAAACCCACCCCTGGAGGAGGGGCATTGTCCCATCTACCAACTTGACTTTTGGAATGAAAAGGGGGATTTAAACCTATATTCACAATAAGTACCTACATCATTAATTAGACATATAGGTTGCATCAGGGGTGGGTTTCAACCAGTTCGTGGCGGTCCCCATGAACCGGTTGGTCGGTGAACCCGGAAGTAAGTAACTTCCGGGAACGGCGAAGGGCCCACCCACCCACCCGCGCTCATTACCGGTCTTTGAAGGCTTCTGCGCTTCCACGCAGGCGCATGGCACATACAGCGACTGCGCGATTCTCCGCGAGCAGCTGGATGGCACATACAGCGCCTGCGCGAGTTTCCATGAGCAGCTGGAGCATCGCCCAGGCGCTAAGACACGCGTGAACTGCGTGCATGCACGAGGATGCTGCCGGCCCCATTCCAACCGAACCGGTTCGGTTGGAACGGGATTAGCAACCCACCCCTGGGTTGCATCATGTCCTTGATAGAATACACAATAAAATCTATGAGTATGGTGACTATGTAATGGATGTGGTTTCAGAATTCATTATTCATTTAGCTTCATTGTGATGCATCTTGTGAATACAAACATTGTATAAGTGATATTTCTCTCAGTTTCCAGGAATTCATACATATTCCTAGGCCATGTTTTCATTTCAGTGTCAGGTATATAAATACTTGTCAATTATTACCCTCAAAAAATAACTGTTTACTCTCTGCCATTGGAGGTGAACTTTCTTGTTTCCTAGAAACTGGAAATTTCAAACTGGAAATATTAATTTATCCTTGTACAACTGGCCTGCTTGTCAGTGTTTAGTGATTGAATGCATAATTTATTAAACCATTTCTTAACACTGGAGGCTGTCAGATTTAAAGGGTTTCGTTTAACATTCATTATTTTAAAAAAGGATTATAGCAGTTTATTTTAATGACTTTCTCCGGCTCTTTTTAATCTGATTTTGTGCCAGACATATATAGGATGATTATCATTCATATCTGCAATTTGTTTTGAAGGTAGGTTAAAAAAAAACTTTATGGTTTCCAAGTCTCTTTATATTTTTCCTCAAAACATGGAAATGTGTCATTGCATCTATGGTCTGGAACTTGAATTGCTCCTAGTTAGGCAAATCAGTATTTATAAATTGCAAAGTTAATAACAAAAGCAACAAAATAAGATTGTGGATTTCATTAGTAATAAATAAATTGTAAAAAATAAATAAATTGAATATTGTTTTCTAGACTAGCCATCATTTTTTTAAAAAAAAACTATACTAGCAATCGGTACTATCCTAAATTCAATATTGTATCATAAATGTCTGTGAGCTGGTGCACATGAATATAAACTCATATTGATACTCAAGGCTGCTAATGGTAAAAAGAAAGAAATAAGCTGTTCAAATCTGATAGGTCAAAGCAAGTATGGAATAATATGTCTCAATATGTGACAGCACCTGATTGAGCTTGCATGGAATTATACATTTATTAAAGCCAGATCTGGCTAGCATTTGGATCAGTGGTGGGTTTCAAAAAATTTTCAAACCTACTATGTGGGTGTGGCCTCCTTTATGGGAGTGGCTTGCCACCCATGTGACCGGATGGGAGTGGCTTGCCGCCCATGTGACCAGATATGAAGATGCCGACGACACTTGTCAGAACCACCTTAAATTACCTCACACACAGCACTGGCATGCATAAGAATAGGATGTAAACTTGTTTTTTCAAAGGCATCTTTGGTTTGCGTTAAAACAACTTCAACACACGCAATGTTCTGATTGCACCACAAACGCAGTAGTCATCCTTACCTTTCACAGAGGCACTGAGTTTTATAAATAGGAGCATGATAGTGTAGAATAATCATATCCAAGGACCAGTGGTGGGTTTCAAAAAAAATTTGGAACCTCTTCTGTAGGTGTGGCCTGCTTTCCGGGTCCACTGGTGGAACCTCTTCTAACCGGTTTGGTAGATTTGATGAACCGGTTCTACCGAATAGGTGCAAATTGATAGGAACCCACCTCTGATTTGGATAGACAGCTTTGGCATACTGCTTCTTTATCTGTTAACCCTTCCAGGTAAAATAGACCTGAAACAAAACTAGATGGAATCATTCTACATTCATATATTACAAATCTGAAGGTATAAACTTCTCACTTCCACGTTTAACTGCTTGACCCATTCAGGCAGGTTTTTTCTAAGATTTTTTTTTATTTGACCCCAAGCTGCTGGGGGTTCCTGCCTGTCTCGTTTGATTGTTTCCCAGCAGCATCTCTTCCCCTTGTCCCTCAAGGTCATCCACACATTCCATAACAATACCAATGCCAAGAAAACTCTGTGGACATGTCTGTAAAGTCACTGTCAGGCATGCAATTATATTCCTTTTAGAATTTTGGCCTGCCACACTTTCTCTTATTTCATTATGCTGTTTCAATAGTATAGTTGATGGGAGGGGGAATAGAAGGAGTGAGATTGTGGAATGTATTGTTATCATTCTTTACTAGAAGCCAAGGTCATCCTTTGTCTCTGTACTTTGACACCTGACCGGAAGCAGCTGGGTGTGGATGCCAGCATGGAAGAAGAAGATTGGACCATGTGATGGATTGTGGGTGTGGGGACAAGATCATGAACTTTTAACTGGGTGGAATTCTGATGTCATTTCCAGAATTGGGATTCCATAGCACGATGCCAACATGCCTGTCTTGTTAAATTGGAACTTTAAGGATAGTTTTGCCTTTGACTCTGATTTAATTCTGCATGGTATTTGGAATGCTGACAGTCACAAGGAATAAATCTCAAGTCTTGCCGTTCTCTTTATTAACTAATACAAACAAAAAGAGATTGGCAGAATGAGGGCTTTCTGTATCTTAGGAACTCTTTTGAGTGCTGAACTAATGAACTCAGAAAGTGAAAGGATGTTTGTGGTGCTATTGTCACAATATATACTATGAATGTCAATTTTCTTACTAACTAACTATCCTAATTACTTTCCCTTTCCCACCATAAATTCAGTTCGGAGCCAGACTTTAAGAATAGCAAACCTGGAAGAAGAAACGAGGTAGGACTATGTAACCAACACTGCCTGGAAAAAGATTTCTCTCAGTAAATGTAACCACTAGAAATCCTGATTATAATCAAGAAATTACTTATTATAAGACATTGAGAATATGTCAGTGCATGAGAGTTCATGACTTGGAACACATGGTAGCAAGGTCAGCCAATGAATAGGCATAGCAACTAAGTCGGCCAATGAGAGCTGTTTGGAAACTGAAACAGTATTTGCTGTGTGAGCAACAAGGAGCCAGCAAGGAGCCTGGGCGTGGCTTAGTTCAACTGCTCTGTACTAAAGTTCTGAGTCTGTGCAGTACTCTAAAACTAGTCTGCTGCTCTGAACTGAAACTGAAACTGTTCCCTCCTCTGCCTGTGTTTGCTTGTTGGAAAAAACAGCTTTTGATATTGTATATTTACTTCATGTGTTATATTATATGTAAAGAGAGGTTAATGAATCCTGCTGAATCAGTTACCTGTGTGTGCTTTCTGAATGTGATTGCTGCAACAAACTTTGATAGAATGTTCAATGGTGGAACTTCAAACTGGAGCCTAGATCAGAGCTATGCATCACCTAGCCTTATGTAATTTCATTCCTATCACTCCCTGAAAAGGAGAAGAATGAGTTTCTAACAGCTGAAGGGTGGTAAGATTCCGCCTTTTTGCTCTAAATCATTTTCCCTTTAACACAGTCCTTTTAAATAATCCTGTTATTTGCCCAGGCTTCTTCAATAAATCATTGTTTCATTTTCTTTTATCCCATTTTCATTTTGTTGCCTCCAAAACCCAGATCCACAATTTAATTGTGTGTGGGCATGTGTGTGCAGGGAGGGGAACACTTGGCGAAACAATGTTCAAGAGTCCTCTCTCGCTGACATTAAGGTCTGGTCTGGCTTATGCTGAAAGCAATACACTTAGGCCTCAAGTAGGGCATTAAAAATAAAAATAACAACATCAACAACAACTATATTTGCAACTGATCACTAGTTCAAAACTTTCACATATGCATCATATACTGTTGTTATTATAGTTCACCGACAAATGCGCGCATGAAAAAAGCGTGCTGACAAAACCACGGCGAAAAAACAACTACGTGGAAATTGCGCCCACAACAGCGCGCCAACAGCGCACCGACAAAAGCGCGCCTTCAACAAACAATGCAAAAACAACATACTATCCCTAACCCTAACCCTAATCCTGAATCTAACCCTAACCCTAACCATTACCTTAACCCTAATTGCGCTTTTGTCGGCGTGCTGTTGTCAGCGCGCTGTTGTGGGCACAATTTCGACATCGCGGTATTCTCGCCGCAGTTTTGTCGGCACGGTTTTGTCATGCGCGCATTTGTCGGGTCACGGTTATTATAGAGTCCTGGCAGTGACATTTAGCACCAATTAAGGCTTATGCCTACTTCTCAAGGGTATTCTCAAGTAAAACACATTGCAGTAGACAAACTGGAATGTAATTAATGTATGGGTATCTCTTGCCAAATTCCACTCCCTCAAGAATGGCACAGGAGTTGTAATAATGCAAATATTTCTTGCTACTCCCATTTGGGAAACCAGAGGCAGTACGTGGTCATGTTCATTTTCAGAATATGGCTCTTCAATTTTATTTAAAATGTTTTTTTTTTAAAATATATCCCATCAGTACAGGCTGAATTTTAATTCCAGATTTCATCAAGTGTATCTCTGCTTATTTTATTTTTCTGGATTGATTTTCAGCTTTATTACCCTTATCCTACTTGTTATCAAACTTATAGATAGAAAGAATCAGTTGCTTCTTGAAGTTATGTGTCAGACATCAATACACCTAGGCATAATCACCAAGCAAGTAAGATCTCAGTCTTCCAAAGCTCCAAAAATGACATTTACTCCACTAGCATCATATTAGGTGGAATAGCAATACCGACATACATCATTTAATGCAGATGAATACAGGGACAAAAGAAAGCATCTTCTGCTCCTTGTACCTCACCACTTTGAGGTAGGCCACATCAGTAATCATCTACCACGAGGACTGAATTCTACTGTTGTAGCATACAATAACAGAACCTTGAAAGTCTGCCAGAGTTTCCTTCTGTCAATTCTTAAACCATGAAAAATCAAGGTGGGATTGTTTTGAATCGCTTTTCTACACTTGCTTCTTCTGCAGCTGCCGAGAGCCGGAGCCGGAGTTTGGCAGCATATATATGTAATTTATTATACTGGGTTGCACAGTCAGCCAGAGAGTCAAACTGGATTTGGCATTTTTCCCAAGGATCTGGGCTAGGCAGATATTATTCGATGTTGTTCAAAGTATCATTGAAAGAATATAAATTGTTTCAAGGAAAGCTGTCTTTTGCAATTAACTGGTAGTGATTTTGTCAATGCCAATTATTATTATTATTTCAGGGCTGACATTTCTTTACTGTCAGTTTCATCTGTTAACAATTGTTGCATTCCTTTGCTATCTCTAACGCCTTCTACATTCTATTTCCATGGAATATTTGTTCAAATGGGCTCTAATCTCTATTCAGTCTCATTTATTTTGATATTTTCTAATTGCATTATTTCCCATTCTGCATGTTGTATTTTTTTCCATCTCCTTATAAAATTGTCAAGGGTTTACACACTCTTTCACTCCCTGCTTCCAGCATTTTTTGGAACTAAGATAAAATCATAAATGGTCATAAAATGGAAGAGAGATACATCACTGTTCTGACCCCACTCCGTACGGTGAGCCATGCCGACACAAGGTTACTGTTAGCCACACTTTATCCACAGTAAATACTCACAGACAAGACTTTGGCAGCAACCCAGTCTCCCACAGGTAAGAGATATACACAAGAGCTTCTCCAGCTTAGTAAAACGGTTGTGTCCTGCAAAAGGTCTCCTCCTCAAGTCTCTTCTTATATACTCTCTTAGGAGGAGCCAAATCACAACCACCTGGGCCTGATTATCTCCTATGTCTCCGTAATTGCTGCCTGCGCTTCTCCACCCTTCTCTGCCTGGAGTCCGGGACCAACTCCCTTTGGCTTTCACCACTGCTCCATGCCTCAGGTGCCTCCTGGTGGCCAACCAGCCTATCTGGTCCCTGCTTGGAGTCTGCACCCTGCCCAGGGTCCTCCACATCGTCCAGAGCTAACTCATAGGGCCCCTCGCTATCGGAGTCTGTCGGCAGCTCCAACGGCTCCTGCTGGGCCACAACACATAACTATGTTGTAGAACTCTGGTGCACATTGAGAACTGCCAAAAATTGTCCACCATTCCTTTCCTTCCCAATAACATCACACTGAATCTTTTGCCATGTTTGGTGATTAGCAAACCCTCACTATTTGTGCCTAAACTAAGAACACAAAATTCATGGCCTAAACCTCTCCTTTCTTGCAACACACTGCTCTTTTGTGCCTTGATGCCACAGTAGTTAGAATACAGTTTTGAAGACTAACACTGCCAGTTGCCAAGAGTTTGATCCTGACTGGATTAAGGTTGACTCAGCCTTCCATCTTCCCAAGGTCAGTAAAATGAGGATCCAGATTATTGGGGACAATATGATGACTCTGTAAACTGCTTAGAGGGGGCTATAAAGCACTCTGAAGTGGAGTATAAGTCTAAATGTTATTGTTATTGCTATTCTGCAGAAATTCCATCTTACTGTACTCGCTTAGTACTGTCCCCAAGATACATAACAGCCAAATTAATCCTCTGGTTTGCTTGATTTTTCTCTTCCTCTTTGCTTTGTCTTCTCCATAACAACATATAATTGATGATTCTTAAGGACAATAAATAGATCTGGCTCAAACTAACCTGTAATGCATCATATATTTGATTTACAGGAAGGAGGAGGAACAGAAAGAATACTATTTTACAAGGTTCTTATGAAAGTATGAAGTACTTCAACTACTTTTTGGGGAAGTGCTATATACAAGCTAAGTGTTATAATTCAAATCAGCAGATGATATGCAAAACTATGCAAATAAAAAGAAACAGAAGGGTAACGAGAGAATCCGAAGGGGTTTCAGATATGAAGATTTCAATCTTGCTTGTATCCTTCAAAAGAAAAGTATATATCAGCATTTTCTTCTTTATCCTTTGTGGTTATCTGTAAGGTGGATCACGAAAGCTCTCATACATAATGCTTAAACAGGGAATGCTATGAAAGTATTAAGGGAAATAAGAAATGTTGATACAGTTAAAAATATAGATGCAGGGTGTGGTCCAGTGTTGTGACTCAGCAGAAGTTTGCTGTGAATTGAGTCAGGATGCAGGAATAACAATGCAGCTGGGGCTTGTTAGTGTCATCTTCTGGAGATAAAAAGACGGATGGTGCCACGCCGTGGTTGCAGAAGTTAACGTTCATCGTTCGTTCGTGGTTCGTCGTTCATCGGTCATGGTTTGTTTGTGAGACGCACTTGGATAAGTGATTTGCTTTCTGTAACCCTGATTCAAAGAGACACTTGGAGAAGTGATTTGCTTTCTTTCTGTAAACTTGGTTTTGCTGTAAGAGCTCTTTGTTTTTGTATTCTGCTGCGTAACCTTTTTGCCAGAGACTTTATTTATGTTTATTTTGGGGCTCACAGCCAGCGTGAGCCAGGACTGATAAAGTTATTTCCTTTTAAGTCTGTCTGACTGTCGTCTGTGAACGAGCGAAGAAGGGGGGTCAGAACAGTCCTGTAACTTTGCTAAGCTAATTTGGGTTTGATCATCGGTCAAGTTACCTTGGAAGTCTCCCCAGTGATTGACAGAAGCAAAGACCTGTATTTTGTGAATTTTCAAAATTGGAAACTCTTTCTTTTGCAAGCACAGCATGGTTGCACTTTCATCACAGAAGTGTAGGCCCGCCCCTCTCCATTGCCTTTAGCTTATTACAGTTACAAAGGAGATGAAAGTGAACATTTGAAACACTTAATTAGCCAATGACCACTTTCTGATTCCCCAAAAGTTGAACTAACAAAACGAACATTTTGAAAGACTAAAAACCTCCTGTTATTTTTTTCTATTCCTTTGAAAACACATTAAAAGATTCCTTAAGTTATAGTAGAAATAACAGCACAGTTTGAGATCAAAAATACCAAAGGAGGGCTCATATTTTTCAAGTGACAGCCAAAGGCTTTTCCAGTGACAGCCGGAGCTTGTCAAGCAGAGTAATGACAGCTCCCTTATTAAATCTGTGCTAACAAAAAATAATAACTATTACCTTCTGAATCTATCACACAAAACTCTCCCCATTCCAGTGAATGCCATAACATTGCCTGGCATTAGCTAAAGGACCTTTCCATTTTCTTCCATCAACTGAGAGTGGCGGAAGGACTGGATGTGGATAATATTTCTCTTCCTTGTAGAAAATATTTGAAAGGGCATTGGGTAATGTAAAAAAAAAATAAGAGAGAGGAGAGGGGAAAGGAGTGGAAAGGAGAGCGATTTTTCTCTTACACACACAAGAGATGGCAAGTTGAAAAGCCAGAATGTTTTTTTGGTGAAGTCTGAAATTTTTGGTTTGTTTTGACCCTAGAGTGGGTGGCATACAATTAAAAACAAAGCATAAAACAAACATTAAACCCTCCATAATTAAAAAAAAAATCCATATTTTTTTTAAAAAGCTTGAAGAGAGTGTCTTCAGTGTTACATCCATCTCAGTAATTCTCCATTCCCACGAGATCCCCAAGCCCATTGAGATAGTTGTTTTGAGGGATTCTTTGGATGAGCTGCCTACCTCCAGAAAACAGCATCAGTTTTTACTTATCTCCTCCAATCATAAATTTGGACAAGTTCTCCTGCTGCGGTTTTGAAAGGTCCTTGCCCCCGTCTAATATTATATTGAGTGCTCTTCCCTGTTTAGAGTGCAGTTTTCCTTCCTTGCTGGCTAACTCCAAATGCTTCTTGGCTATTATAGAAAAAAATGGAATGCCCTCTCAAATGAAGCAGTAGGCCTCTAAGAGCTTCAAAGGCCCTTCCTTGTCCATCAACAGTAAAACAGCCTAGTAGCTAATAGTTATATCAATGAAATACTGTAATAAGACCAAGAACTTGTTTAGGGGGAAAAAAAACTTTCAGTCTACTAGGAAAAGCTAGCTAAGTAGCTGCAAGAAAGAAAACCATAATTTCTAAAAGTTTCCGCTTGGTTTTGAGTCAGCAATCTTTTACATACTAGGCAAAATTCTTAGTTGACTGCTGTTAATAAAAGAAAGGTCAATATTATACAAAATATTCTTAAAAAGAGGGTAAAGTTTACTCCTCAGTTGTTTTTGTTAGGTATAATTACAGACTGTACAGTCATAGAGACTAATTTGATTCTGAACTTAACAACGGCAGCAAGATTGTTGGTGGCGCACTACTGGAAGAAGGAAGAATTGCCTACTATTCAAGAATAGATGCTAAAAGTAGTAAATTTAGTACAGATGGCCAAAATCTCAGCATAGGTGCAGTAGCTATAGTATGCATGGACTCTAAGCCCTACTAAGAGGAAGGGGTGGGATTAGCTAGTGTTTTCCTGGAACAAAAAGGAAAGAGGGGACAGCAGCAATGAATTGTCTAATGGGAGGATATGGTAGCCCGTGACCCGACAAAAGGGCAAACGACAAAACCGCGCCCAACTAAACTGCGTCGCTAAAACTGCGACGTCATCAACGCGGTGACAACAGCACGTCGACAGAAAGCCGATTTAACTTAAGGTAAGGGTTAGGGTTAGGGTTAGGGTTAGGGTTAGGGTTAGGGTTAGGGTTAGGGTTAGGGTTAGGGTTAGGGTTAGGTTTAGGGTTAGGTTTAGGGTTAAGTTTAGGGTTAGGTTTAGGGTTAGGTTTAGCGTTACGTTTAGGGTTAGGGGGTTAGGTTTAGGTTTAGGGTTAGATTTAGTTTTACAGTGCGCTTTTGTCACCGCGCTGTTGTCGGCGCAATTCAGCACTCATTCGTCGGAGCGCTTTAGAACACGCGGTTTTGTCACCGGGGTTTAGTCGGGCACGGTTTTGTCATTCACCCTTTTGTCGATGAACCATGGTAGCCTGCAATCTGTTGCCATCGGTTTCATTCTCCCCATGCTTTTCTTAAACTGGTTTAAATTAAAGCTGCCATGTGTAGAGTTGATAAGTATGGATTTGCTCTTAGTAGTTTTTCATTGCAAATGCATTATTTACTGTGCTGAAGAGTTGTGTAGGATGTTTGTTTTAATACTGCTTTTCTCGTTCAAAAGCAAACCTCCTACCTTAATACAAAATAAAGAAAGCTTGCAAAGAGCTTAGTTTTATGTCATAGCAAACAAGAGGAAAAGCTACTAATAATTTCTTGTCTAGTCAACTGAAGTCAATTCTCACAGATGACTAAACCAAGAGTGCTTAAGAGATTTTTCCCATGCTTGAATAAAAATCTATTATATAGTCCATTATGATCACCTGCTTCATCTTTCCTCTGTATTCACAGCACTGAATGAACTGAAATTCTGTTTAATCAGTAGTCCCTTATTAATGAAAGTAGTAAATTTAGTACAGATGGCCAAAATCTCAGCATACTTGAAGGACTGTTCAGATGAGAAATATAAGTTGGAATGGAGAAGATGGATTGACTATTTTCAAAATAAAATTCGGACTAAGAAATTTCAATTAGCTTATGAATGAACAAGGAATGTTATAATTTATCTAAATTTAATTTAACAAAAGGGGAGTTAAAGTACAAGAGGGAGGGAGGATGCTATAGTTAGTTAGCTTATTTTAGTGTATGATTGTTAAATGTTTATACCCTGTATTTTGCTCTGGGAAGTTGGGGGGAGGGAGGGGTGGAGGGGTGGCAGGGTTGGGGTGGGGGGAGGGAAGGGGAAATATTTGTAAAATTTATTAAAACTTTTCCATAAAATAAAAGAAAGGTGTAAAAGGTAAAAGTTCCCCTCGCACATATGTGCTAGTCGTTCCCGACTCTAGGGGATGGTGCTCATCTCTGTTTCAAAGTCGAAGAGCCAGTGCTGTCCAAAGACATATACTCTTACTACAGTAGTGGTCTTAACTTTGGAAAGCTGGCAGTGCTATATGGCTCAGAACAGGAGCCAGCAAGTTGGAATAACAGCAATAATAATAATAATAACAGTGGACTTATATACTGCTTCATAGGGCTTTCAGCCCTCTCTAAGCGGTTTACAGAGTCAGCATATTGCCCCCAACAACAATCCGGGTCCTCATTTTACCCACCTCGGAAGGATGGAAGGCTGAGTCAACCCTGAGCCGGTGAGATTTGAACCGCTGAACTGCTGATCTAGCAGTCAGCCTGCAGTGCTGCATTTAACCACCACGCCACCTTTAATACATCTGCTTATAATCCTCAAGGGGTCATTGAGTCTGGCATCTAATTTACTAGTATAGTAGCTGTTAAGCCATACCGGGGCACCGTTTTCTGCTGCGGAGTAGATCAGGCCTACTATCTACATTATTATTTGATAAATTTCTTTTCTCCTGTTTTTGCCCCTTGCTCTAAACCTAAAGATTCAAAAAGAGTCAAATTTCTGTTACTCTGCAGCTTGATGAACCATTCTTATCTAATCTGAGTTTGCTTTCCACAGTTCCAAGGACAAATTGTAGATAACTTCCTTCATGCTTTGTTAGAGAGCTCTGCCAATACGCTCTGCATCTCAGTCAAAGTTGAAATAACTTTTCGCCCTTGTGATAGGTTTTGGGGAAACACTTCCTTTGTATGCATACATTTTCTTTTTCTGGCGGTGGTATGAATTCCTTTCTTTACTGCAGTGTAGCTAACTGATACCTTGAAAGAATATTCTCACACTCGCCCATTGAATCCCCTCCATTTGATGTGTTTTTCTTATAGTGTTGGCTTTTATATCTGAGTTCGCAAATCTAACCAAAATGTCTCAAGGATTCTGGGTCTCTCTAGGAAAGTAAACCTGGGATGATCACATTCAGTACCTTTGTTGGTTAAGTTCATATCAGAGCTCAGGTCATTAATTTTAGAGATGAGATAAACAGTCAAATTGTTGGTCCAACTGCTTTTCTCTGCCATTCCTTTAATCCTTAAATTACTTCTCCTGCTGTGATCCTGTCAATCTGCAAAACTCAATTTTTTTTATTTCAGAACTACTCTTATGAGCCTTGTATATTATACCATGAGCATTGCTGGCTTTCTGAGCAATATCTGCTATTTGACGTGGCATAAGAGCCGAGGTGGCGCAGTGGTTAGGGTGCAGTACTGCAGGCCACTTCAGCTGGCTGTTATCTGCAGTTTGGCGGTTCAAATCTCACCAGCTCAAGGTCGACTCAGCCTTCCATCCTTCCGAGGTGGGTGAAATGGGGACCCAGACTGTGGGGGGTGATATGCTGACTCTGTAAACCGCTTAGAGAGGGCTGAAAGCCCTATGAAGCGGTATATAAGTCTAACTGCTATTGCTATTGCTATTTCCTCAGATTGTTTATTCGTTTGCTCCGACCTACCGGCCAAGCTTTTAGATGCTCCTATGGCATGTTTGTCCCATTATATCTCCACTTCTTATTTTTATTAATTGTTCAATTACCTCCATATCAGATGTCTGTCCTCGCCCACGGGCAATGCTTTTCCTCCATTGCTTCTTTTTCATGGCTGGGATCAGGGGTGGGTTTCAACTGGTTCGCGGTGGTCCCTGCGAACCGGTTGGTCGGCGAACCCGGAAGTAAGTAACTTCCGGGAACGGCGAAGGGCCCGCCCGCCCGCCTGCCCGCGTTCCTTACCCGGTTTTGATGAGTTCTACGCTTCCACACATGTGCAGGATGCATACAGCGCCTGCGTGATCCTCCAGGAGCAGCTGGAGCATTGCACAGATGCTAGTACGCATGCGTGAACTGCGCGTGTGCACAAGGACGCTGCCGGCCCCGTTCCAACCGAACCGGTTGGAACGGGGCGAGAAACCCACCCCTGGCTGGGATCCTCCTGACCTTCCCCTGAATCTTTCAAATAAGCTTTAATTCTCCTTCCTTTGAGCATAGTTTTTTTTTCCCCTGAACATCCTACTTTATTTATCTCATTATTTAATAAGATATTTTATAAGGGAAAATAGCTATGTTGAAGAAAATAGCAAGATCTAGGAAGAATGAAAAATATGCCATCCTTCTCGGTGGCTAACCATGCCCTTTATTTCAAATTCATTAAAATGGCTTAGGAGTGTCTTTTTATGTAGGTTACAGAATTCTTGTCATGTCCCAGCATATAACTTTTATATACTGTTATTTTTCTCTAGCCCCATCTAGTGGTCGGATGAACAAATATGCCCCAACATAGGTTCTTTATATACTATTGTTGCTCTTTAGCCCCATCTAACTGCCAGAGATACAAATACCAAGGGTATTGTTTGAAGCTGACCCCACCTCTTTACCCATCAGCCTGCACTCTCCAAACAAGTGTACACTGGGAAGCCATATTCCATTTCCTTTAGCAT